>NW_020523334.1:0-296743 GCF_003368295.1 Carassius auratus
TTGTAGTTATTAGTTCTGATGTAGAGCAGCTACAGCTCCTGGTCATTTAAGATTCAATATCACATATAAATGTTGTATAAAACATGTTTTCAGATACAGAAGTTACAGGAAAATCTCACTAAATTTAGAACATGTTTAGATCATAATTTAACCCACAAATCAAAAAGAAATCAGAATTAAGAGTTACTGAATTAATTGCACATTATAATTTCTTTTTCCTATTGCAGAACTCTGTCATGTGGTCAAGGACGACTCATCTGACCAGAAGCCAAGTTTGGACACATCAGATCAATAATATATGCATGCATGAAACCACCATGACAAAGTAAAATTGAATAAAGAATTTTTTGTTATTCATTATTGTGTCATTGTGTGTATGTGTTTAAATAAAAGCTCGTAACAAAAATAAACATTACACACTGTTATATATTCTCAGAAAACAAATTATTATGAATGTGACTGTGTGGGTAAGTTCTGTATCTTTCGGCTTTGTCCTCATTTCTAAAGGCTCAAGGTTATTCTGACAGGGGTGTTTCCCAATTGCCCAAAGTCCAGATATTTACACACTCAGTTCAATCCAAGTAACTAGAATTCTCAAAACCTGTTGCATCACTTCGGGGAGAGGGAGAAAAAAACAGTACTGTGTATATTCAGGGTACTTGATGCACACAGCATGATTTTCTGAAATCCTCTTCTGTAGTTCTACAATATGATGTCAGTGGTCTTGAATGCTCTTGGCCAGTCTAGTTTGAGTCAGGCATCTCTGCCAGACTGTAAGGAGCTCATTACACAGCTAACCCTGCAGGATGATTATAAAAGTATAAGTGCATTATTAATATATTTTAGAGCAAGTATTATTTTATAGTAAATTAACACTACATGAGTAATCAGGGAACATGTATTTTTTTCGAGAAAAACAAAAACACTAATTTACATATATTTACCTCAAAAATGGATAAATATCAAGTCATGTTTGCTTTATTGTCAATTCTTCCACATGTACAGCACAAACATATTAGTGGTTGCACAGACTAATCGACTTCAATGCTTGACGTCGACTAGTCGCTGATCCTATAGAGGGCGCAACAGGATTATAATAATTATTTAAAAGCGTTCCACATTTACAGTTAAAAGTATAAATAAAGGTATACTCCGAAAGCTCCACAAGACATGTGTGATTATATTACTGGGTGGTCGAAATTGAACAAGAGAATGCGCATTCTAAACAGCTTATTGTACAGGTAAATTAATCACCGTATAATCTACTGCGCTGCTGCACTAATGCACACACATAGAGTACAGACAGTAGCTTGTCACACTTGTCACGCGCATATTTATACTTTACATCGGATTTAGAACGAGCAGAAATCTGTTAGAAATAAAACGACCCAAAATCAAAATAAGTGATAAAATTGAGCAATAGCCATATGGGCAGCCATGTGTCATATGTCTCCAGACTTATTTGTTCATTAAAGACGTCAATTTGACTGGTCATGTGAAATAGGTCAACGAGAATAATAGGCTAAGCTTACCGGTCTATTCAACAAGACAAGTCGAAGCCCTGATTTTGATCAATGGAGGTTTGAAAAGGAATTTAAAAAAAAAAGAAAGAAAGACATATTATGCCTTTTTTCAACATGTAACAAATATAAAGAGTTTGGGGACACCAAGAAAGAGGTTCACGTTTTAAGTGTTGACGGACTGCACCCTTAGGTGTCACTTTCTCCAAATACAATACTTCATTGAGTCGGAAAGCTCCGGATCATTAATGACCAAAGAGGGGAGACGTTTGACAGACGATTAAACGCAATATGTAAAAATGAACACGACAGTATACTACTATCAGCCGCGTCCTCATGAATATGCATCGACTGGATGAATACTGATGAGCTGGACAGGTGGAGGATGGCGCTGCTGCTGCTCAGGAGGTGTGAGAGGAATCTTTTTAAATCCTTCGTGAGGAACCAAGGCATTAACTTACAGCTAGTTTCGCCACAATGTAGCGGACCTGGACCTGGTCTGAGAGAGCAGGGTGCATTTTAAAAGGATCATCCAGACGTCGCGGGAAAGAAGCAGCAACTAATCTTTTCTTAGTTTTTATATCTCGAGGGTTTTGCCGCCTTGCCAAGAATTTACGAGTAGTATATTCTGGTATTTCTGTGGAATGAGATGAGGTCCTTGTATGGCAAACTTTTTTTTGTCGCCTGTTTTTTATATGCGTTGATGTTGTTAACCTCCTGGCACACATCAAAGTCAGGTGAGCATGATCATCCTGTGAAGACTACCTCAAAAAATAGCTATTCCGATTGGTTATTCGGAATATAAATTTCTTAACAATTTTCTTGTTTTGTTTGTTTGACAATTTCTGTAACTGACATTTTAGAATTGAAGGAGTTGTATATCAATGTTAAAGAAGCCGTAATTTAGATTTTAGTTTTTAGAAATTAAGTTTTTTTCCTTTTTTTTTTTTTTTTTGTCAGCTGTCAACCACATAGGACGTGGCTGTCTAGACTGCTGTATGCCAGACAAACTGGTATTGCAGGAATTCGGTTTCTTTCATGTGGACATAATTACATTTTTATTAAATTAAATGATGTCAATAATACAAAAGATGGATAACATGTTAAAAAGGTGATTTCTGGTTCTGGTTATCTTAAATTTAATTTAATATAATAAGTAACATTATTGACAAGCCCTGTGCTTCAGTGTAGGAATTAGATGAAATCATATGCCATATAACAAAGTGCATCGAGGCAAAGAGGAACTTTTGCAGCTCATCAACAGAGATGAATGTATACCATCCATAGCAGCATATATTCACCAGTACAAAACTTCCTGAAACGCTAAAAGCTTCCTTAAAGTTATATGGGTTAGCTTGTGTTTGGAAGAATTGTAGTTAGCAAAAAGCCAAATGAATCAGCTTTGAGTTTCTATAGGCAGTAATTAAACATGATGATTGATATAACTTGTTAATATCAGGGGGAAGTTGTGGCTTAATGGTTAGAGAGTCGGACTCCCAATCGAAGGGTTGTGAGTTCGAGTCTTGGGCCGGCAGGAATTGTGGGTGGGGGGAGTGCTTGTACAGTGCTCTCTCCACCCTCAGCTCCACGACTTAGGTGCCCTTGAGCAAGGCACCGAACCCCCAACTGCTCCCCGGGCGCCGCAGCATAAATGGCTGCCCACTGCTCCGGGTGTGTGTTCACGGTGTGTGTGTGTGTGTGTGTGTGTGTGTGTGCACTGCTCTGTGTGTGTGCACTTCGGATGGGTTAAATGCAGAGCATGAATTCTGAGTATGGGTCACCATACTTGGCTGAATGTCACGTCACTTTCACTTTCACTTTAATAAAGCTTAATGAACTTGTTTTCAACCCGAAACATTTAATACTTTAATTCACATCACGAGATGACTTCTGTGTTTCAGATAACTTGCCATTTCAGCTGCATTCGGTCTATGAGAGGTTACTGCGGGCACAACAACAAGGGGAGGTCTTATCAAAAAAACTGTCTAAAGTGCTTGGTCAACTTCAAAACCGCAGCATTGCTACATTGAATCACACAATCAGCAACTCCTCAGGTGAGTCCATGAACATTTCTTGCTGTAATATTTGTGTCTATACAGTTATGCAGTATTTTATCCGCATTTGTAGCTATATTAGAAGAGAGGGTCCTTCGGCACTTGTTGCTTTCACAGCCTAATGCCTACATCTACTTGCCTCACCTGAAGGAGGATGAGGACAGTCTGAAACCCATCGTTCACCTGGGGCAGCGACGCACTGGAGGTCTGTTCCCATTATCATTTTTTGCTATTTTTTATTGTTACAATGCTTGCAATAAAGCCATTTAATTTGATTTAAACATACTTGGCATAGGTAATATCAATATCTTAATGTTTTAAACTTCTATTAAGGGAAAAAAGACCAGCTGTGGCTTTTCATAAGAAGCTAAGATCTCAATTTCCCATCTATAAAATGAAACCACAAGCAAAGATATCATTGTAATATTTGCATACTACATTCTGGCCTTCTTTTTGCATAATAAATGCTGCTCTTTTCTTTCATGCATCTCTGATGTTACACTGCCAGCAGTGTTTATGTAGTTTTAAATTGCCTGCTGAGTATCATGAAAGCAGCAAAGCATCACAGTTGCAACATTTTATTTGAAACTCTAATTAGCCCTTAAAAGCCCTTCACTTAAACATGAGCACTTTTAATTTTCCTGCTAATCTAAATTGTATTATGATGTTTTATTTATTTTTGAACATATGCTATCATAGTGTTTCTTTTACTTTGTCAGCTTTATTGTTTCTAATATTTTTACACATGCATAATCACTGTAATGCAGTCTCACCATAGGAAGACAAGCTGACACACAGTTTTAACTGTTTACACAGTGTCTCTGGTGTTAGGGGTGCCCACCGTGCACAGGCAGAAACAGAGTTATCTAGTGAACACACTCCAGTCTCTCCTATTTGACCTATCAACTGCCGAGAGGAAAGATATTGTCATTGTAGTCTTTATTGCCGAGGTAACCTTTTACTTGTGCTCTTTGTTCTCTTATATCTCTCCTGGCTTTATCAGTTTTGTTCCTCTGGTAAGGTTGCATTAAACTTTATGGTGTTATATCAATGAATTCCTATGAAGCCACTTTATGTTATGAGCTGTCCAGTCCAGCCCCCGCGTGCCACTGCTGTATGTTTTTCTTATCACTTCAGAAGTTTGTTCTATTTGACCATAAGTGCCCTGCGAAGTGTACTTCACAGGATAGTCCGTCAGTATCCCAGTTCGAAGGGACCGGGCATTAAAGTGTGCGAGACAATTGATGTCTATTTACAGAGGTATATTATGTCACTTCTCTACGTTTCGTATGTTTGTGAAGACACTGCAGGCAGTGTGCAAATCGGTGAATGAATCCAAAGTGAAGTTAACTTCAGTGGACACTGTGTAGGGATCCTGTTTATTGGAACAGAGTTATAGCATGTTAAAGGGTTAGTTCGCCCAAAAATGAAAATTATGTCATTAATAACTCACCCTTATGCTGTTCCAAACATGTAAGGCCTCCTTTTATCTTCGGAACACAGTTTAAGATATTTTAGATTTAGTCCGAGAGCTCTCAGTCCTTCCATTGAAGCTGTGTGTACGGTATATTGTCCAGAAGGTAAGAAAAACATCATCAAAGTAGTCCATGTGACATCAGAGGGTCGGTTGGAATTTTTTGAAGCATCGAAAATACATTTTGGTCCAAAAATAGCAAAAACGACGACTTTATTCAGCATTGTCTTCTCTTCCGTGTCTGTGTGTGAGAGAGTTCAAATCAAAGCAGCTGGATTTCCGGTTCGCGAACGAATCATTCAGTTCACCAAATCGAACTGAATCGTTTTAAACGGTTCGCATCTCTAATACGCATTAATTCACAAATGACTTAAGCTGTTAACTTTTTTTAATGTGGCTGACACTCCCTCTGAGTTCAAACAAACCAATATCCCGGAGTAATGCATGCACTCAAACAGTACATTGACTGAACTGCTGTGAAGAGAGAACTGAAGATGAACACCGAGCCGAGCCAGATAACGAACAAAACATTGACTCGTTCACGAGTCAAGAACCGTTTCTGTCAGACGCGTCCGATTCGTGAACCGAGGAGCTGATGATACTGCGCATGTGTGATTCAGCGTGAAGCAGACCGACACACAGAGCGTCTGAACTGAACTGATTCTTTTGGTGATTGATTCTGAACTGATTCTGTGCTAGTGTTATGGGTGCGGGTAAACCGCAGGCTTGAATCAAGGGCAATTATCGCCAATGACGCCATTACGTCGAGCGCAAAAGAACTGGTGAACCGTTTTCTTCAACTGGTTTATCGAATCGAACTGTCCGAAAGAACTACTGGTGATCCGAACACCGATGCAACCGGTTCTTCACTCGTGAACGAGTCAGTCTATTGTTCGTTATCTGGCTCAGCTCGGTGTTCATCTTCACAGCAGTTCAATCAGTGTACTGTTTGAGTGCATGCATAACTCCGGGATATTGGTTTGTTTGAACTCAGAGGGAGTGTCAGCCACATTAAAAAAGTTAACAGCTTAAGTCATTTGAGGATTAATGCGTATTAGAGATGCGAACCGTTTAAAACGATTCAGTTCGATTTGGTGAACTGAATGATTCGTTCGCGAACCGGAAATCCAGCTGCTTTGATTTGAACTCTCTCACACACAGACACGGAAGAGAAGACAATGCTGAATAAAGTCGTCGTTTTTGCTATTTTTGGACCAAAATGTATTTTCGATGCTTCAAAAAATTCCAACGGACCCTCTGATGTCACATGGACTACTTTGATGATGTTTTTCTTACCTTTCTGGACATGGACAGTATACCGTACACACAGCTTCAATGGAGGGACTGAGAGCTCTCAGACTAAATCTAAATTATTTTAAACTGTGTTCCGAAGATAAAAGGAGGCCTTACATGTTTGGAACAGCATAAGGGTGAGTTATTAATGACATAATTTTCATTTTTGGGCGAACTAACCCTTTAAATAAGAGAGACATGCAAAATATGCAGAGCAGTGGTACGTGAGGACTGGACTTGTATACAAAGAAAAGTTTTGTTTACAAATATCTTTACTGTGGTTGATCTGAACTAATGTGAATTTGTGGGCTCTTTTAATACAATAAGCTGGAGCTAAAAATGTTTCACGATATGCATAAATGTTCTTCTTTTTACTGATCTTGGAGCAGTGTGCAGAAATTGTTTACAATATATACACTACCGATCAAAAGTTGGGAATCCGTACGATTTGTTAATGTGTTAATGTATTTCCTGTGATGGCAAAGCTGAATTTTCAGCAGCTATTACTGCAGTCTTCAGTATCACATGATCTATGGTGATTTTGGTACCAAGAAATTTCAATAAATTTTTTGATGAACAGAGAGTACAGCAATTATCTTTTATAACATTTTTGTAACATCATAAATACCTTTACTGTCACTTGTGATCAATTCAATGGATCCTTGCTGAAAAAAAATATATATTTATAAAAAAATAAATCTTACTGATCCCATACTTTTGAACGGTAGTGCACTTTGTTATTTCTTGATATGTGATTTCATTCTTCTCTTAGACAAATAAAAGATTTGTGAAAGCTGTTGTCCAGAGTGTACAGACCAAGTGAGTGTTTTTTTTTTTTATTGCACATCAGCATCATACGAGATGTTTCCATGTTTCTTTAAGCTGGCAGTGCAAGTAACTGTGTATTTCACTCTCTGTAGTCTCCCAGATGCTGTCAGTTCTGGAGTGATAGAGGTGATCTCTCCGTCTCCTCACTATTACCCAGACTTAAGTAACCTGAAGGAAACTTTTGGAGATCCCAAGGAGCGTGTCAGGTTAGCGATTCACCTATTGTGCCAATATGAAAAAAAGTGAAAGTCGTGACATTTGCCAAGTATGCTAATCCATACTCGGAATTGGTGCTCTGCATTTAACCCATGCAAGTGCACACACACACACAGCAGTGAATAGGAAACACACACACATAGTGAACACACACAGAGCAGTGGGAAGCTATTTGCTCCAGCGCCCGAGGAGCAGGTTCAGTGCCTTGCTCAAGGGCACTTCAGCTATGGATATTGAGGGTGGAAGAGAGCACTGTTCTGGTGTCTTAATTGTGAAACGTGTTTTACTGATTATAGATGGAGGACCAAGCAGAACCTTGACTACAGTTTCCTTATGTTGTATGCACAGTCTAAGGGCACATACTATGTCCAGGTAATACCAAAGCCACTGTCATGCAGCTCATTGTTAGCTCTATGTTCCATTGCCTTTATCAGTCTGAGTCTGTGCATGTGTGTTTCAGCTTGAGGATGATATTGTAGCAAAACAAGGATACTTTGAGTCCATGAAAAAACATATAGCGCATGTGCTTTCAGAGGAGTGGCTTTTCCTGGAGTTTTCCCGGCTGGGATTCATTGGTCAGTGCCTTGTCCTCTCTGTTCATTGATGTCCTGTCTTTTCTATCCTCACCATTTCTGTTTGATCAGTCGTTTCATATGTGTGCCGTTTTGTTATTTGTACAGCTGAACCAGTAGTTCATTGATAAATAGTTGTTAGTTGCGCAGTCTCAGTTGTGAATCCAAATGTATGGTCCTTTTATAATATGAGCCCTCTTTGTTAAAACTCGAACACAATTTCTGTTAGGATTTGCTTATTTGCATATTTGAATTAAAAATAATTCAGTTCAGATCTTCTTGATTATTCAAATAGTCTCTTAAATCAACCAGGTTTTCTTACAGTAGCATCAGATTTCAGGGATCATCGTCAGTGTCTCACAGCTCCCATAAATACTGTTTACTATGACCAGATCTATGATACTATTTGTGTCCTAGCATGAAATTAAGTAAATCGCTAATTTTTCATATTCTAGGCAAGCTTTTCCGCACATCAGATCTACCAATGATTGTGGAGTTCTTCCTGATGTTTCACAAAGAGAAACCGATAGATTGGCTGCTCGATCACATCCTGTGGGTTAAAGTGTGTAATCCTGAGAAAGACTCAGTAAGTTTGAATATAATATGCACTTATTTTTGTTTGAATGTTTATTTATTTATTTGTGAGATTGGTGTAAGACATTTCACTGTTTATTGAAGACATTTCATTGTTTATTGTTGTAATTCATTGCACTTAGAAACACTGCGATAATGAGAAGGCCCGACTGAAGAAAACTTACAAACCCTCCCTGTTTCAGCATGTTGGTTTGCATTCCTCACTCCCCGGTAAAATTCAAAACCTAAAGGTAATTCAAACTTCCTCTTCCTTGTATGAAGATTTTCATATATATGTATGCTAAGGTTTAGTATATTTAATGAAAACTAAAACTGAAACCATAAAAGCAATGTTACATGAAATAAAAAACATAAATAAATAAATGTCAATCATTTCAAGTAGTGGCAAAGACAAAATTAAAACTAAAATAAACATTCATAAAAAATAAATATAATAAATAAATAAAAAATCACACAAAATGGACAAAAAACCTCAAACTAAAAATTTAAAATATAAAAATGAAAACTTTTTTTATAAAATATTAAATAAAATTATAATATTATAATGCAAGAAGCATTTGTAGTAAAATAGTTCTATATGTGTGTAAGGGTAGACAACAGCTCATCTACATTGCAAAGAGAGCATTTACATTATTTATATTAGCACATTGTATTTCCATAATGACTTACTGAATATGAAATAACACAACTCATGCAATTCATCTTAAAGGTGAAGTGTGTTAATTCTAATGTGCTAATGGCACCAATCGTAATTGCTTTTTATTATTTTATCATTTTATTTTGGAACATCGCCCAACCAATGGGTAATGTTGTTTTCTCTGAAAAATAAACTGGGAAGGAATTTTAACTTCAAAGAAAATTAAACACTTCACCTTTAAAGAAACATTTCCAAAAAAAATGCAGCAATACAAAGTTCCAAATGTGTCCAAAACAAATTATAATAATTACAAGCAGGCATGGTTTCCTCAGAAGTTGCGACCGAACCAAAACACAGAACATCCCAGATGTACTCAAAACGTCTTTATTAATAAATAAAAAATAATAATAAAAAAATAACACAAAAACCACCAAACACAATGTCAAGACAGAAGAGCATGCAGCAAGTTAACATAAACATAAGCCGTGTACTTTAGTCTATAGGAAACAGGTGACAACATGATACAAGATGTGCCCGGAGACTGACTGTCAGGATCCTAGGATCGAAACCAAAGTATATAGAGTCCAGACACCAAGCCCCAAATACAATACCTACACAAAAGAATGCAGGACTGAGAGAAAAATCCCTGAACTCGCATGCTCAAGGACAAGAGAGGACAATACAACATATGAGTGACAGGATCTTGTCACCAAATCAAATGCCAGAGCATCCGAAGTGAATGGTCTCTTCTCATGATGCCTATGTAGAGTGTTCCAAATCACTCCCTTATTAAGTTCTATTACAGCTAGGATGCTGCATGTCCGCTCACTAGGTTTCAGAACAGCACTTTTCTGTATGTCTGTGATTTTATGTGATGTACAGGATAAAGACTTTGGGAATCAGGTGCTGTTCAAAGGTCACAATAACCCACCAGCAGAACTCAGGAGCAGTCTGCAGAAATATCTGTCTCACACTCTGGAGCGAGCTTACAATGGAGTGGACTTCTTCTGGGGCCTCACACCCAAAAGAGGAGATTACATCCTCATTACTTTCAGCACACCCCAAGCTGTCAAAGGGTGAGACACCTGTGCAGGTCATTCATTTGATGATGAGTATATAATGTGTACACTACACGGGAACAGGCAATCTTGCTAAAGTTCCAGTTCCTATATCCAGTTTGCATGTGATGAGAAATAAAACATTATTTCATTAACTTACCCTTGTGTAGTCCAAAACTGTCTTTTTGTTTGTTTGTTTTTTTCGTGCACAAAAATGATATTTTGGAAATCATTTCCATTTTTTTTTTCTCCATACAATGATATTCAGTGAAGGCCAGTGTTGTTCAAAATCTTGTGTTCTGCAGAAGAAAGAAAGTCGTACAGGTATTTTGGGGTAAACTATCCTTTTATCTGTGAAAGAAAACTTGATGTGGCTCAGTATGTTTAGGGGACTCTGTCTTTCAGCAGCCATGGCTTATTGTAAATATCTCTTAACGTGGATATATCAGTAGAAGTAAAAACCCAGTGGCAATGTAAATGAACCCCGCTGTCTGTCTGTGCGCTCTTATATTAAAGTGAGTTTGCCCTGCTGAAAGAATATGAACCAATGGCTTCTGTTTCAGTTCCTCTGAGCAGGATATTCTATACTGACAATGAGCTGAAAACTAAGATGACATTTGGGGAAAGTCTTGTAAAGAAAATCTGGACATTTTCAGTACTATCTTCATGAAATTGTGGGAAATGGGTGAATCTGTCACTTGACAGAGAGTGATGCAATGCGCACAGAGAATTTTTTTTTTTAAGCTACATACATAACTTACAAAACCTATTAATTTTATACAGTTTAAGTTAAACTCTATCGTCAACATCTATGTCATGAGAAACATTTAAACAATTTAGACAAATGTACTTACAGTGAAACTTCTACTTGCTGATTAATATTTCTATATTTTTATTCCACTCACTTCCAGGTACCTTTTTCGATCTGGCAATATTGAGACAAATGGTGACAGGTTTTACAACACTACAGTGGAGGTGCTCCCTACTAATGTAAGTACAGTATCATGCCAAAAAAGATCTGTGTACACTAGCATTCAAAGGTATGAGAGAGCAGAAAGATTGTAGATCATTGTTTTTGATAGAAATAAGTCTTTTATGCTCACCAAGTCTGCATTTATTTGATCAAAAATACAGTAAAAACTGAAATAGTGTGAAATATTTATTACATAAAAAAAACTGTTTTAATATATTATAAACTGTAATTTATTCCTTTGATGGAAAGCTGAATTTTCAGTCTTCAGTGTCACATGATCCTTCAGAAATCATTCTAATATGCTGATTTGGTGCTCAAACATTTCATAACATAATATTGTTATCAGTGTTTAAAACAGTTGTGCTGATTAATGTGTTTGTGGATACCGAGATATGCTTGTTTACTCTCAATTTTGATCAATTTATCGAATCCTTGAACAAAAAATTCCACACGCAAACGAAAATCTTACTGACTCTAAACATTTGAACCGCAGTGTAAACCTTTCAGGACAGACCATGAGGTTCTGTTGAAGCATCAGTAAAAAAGAAAAGAAAAAAACAATATTAACAGCTAAATTCCAGGTGAATGACTACACTACCCATGAAACCTGAAGAGAAGGCTCCACCAATCAGAGAATCACAACAAATCAGAATAAAAAGTGCTCAGCAGTGAGCAACCACCCTCTGCTAGGAAACATTGGAAACCACACTGAGTCTCCCTACTTGTATACTCCCAATAATTTTATATTGTGTTGACAATTTTTATTTGATTATGTCATTTGTTATGATTTATGGGTCTGTAATTCATTCTCTCATAAAAGATAATAGGCACACAGTCTTTTTTAAGTCCACTTTTTTGTTGTTGGTGGGTTTGCTTCGTGATTCTTTCTTTAATCGTTTTTTGTTAATCCCTGGAGTACTATAAATGTCTTAAATAATTAGAAATCCCAAAGTTTGAAATTTACAAATCCAAAGCTGCCCGGAAAATGGGTGGTTTCAGTCTGTGTAAAATACTGTATATTGGTATTGTCATAGCTTGTATGTGACTACACCCTTTTTGTAAGTGAACGTTTGTATTCATTTGCTTGTCGTGATGGGGCCTTGCTCCTGTGCTTGCAAGCCATGTAAACATTTCTCTAAGACAACTGAAAACTAACACCCAAAAACAAATGAGTTTGAGTCTGTGTTTGAGTTTAAGCTTTACTTCAAACCTGCTAGACAAGGATTTTTGTAAATACTTCCTGATATGACTTTTTTTTTTTCATTTGCATTGAAGTATGAAGTGTTAACAGGTATATCTGTGTATTACAGAAATCTGTGAAAGAGAGGGTGACGAGACGAGAATTAGCCTGCTGTAAACCCTCATCTGATGGTTTTGTTCAGATAGGTACTCAACCATATTCGATTTCCTGTTTCTTCTTTTCTTTCCTTTTCTGTCACTCATTTGTAAGATTTAAATATTTACATAAGAGGTATTGTAAAGCTAGCTGTGATGATAATCATGATAATTACAGGGAACTCCAGACTTGGCCTGAGGTCTGTAGTTATAGGGTGGGTATCAAAAACCTGTACTAATAAAGAACGTGTTCATTATTTATATATTTATTTTTAATTTAAAAGCTGATTTTTGTGATGTTCAGTTTTATAACCCGTGTTTGATTTTCTTATTTTCCACTATTGAAGAACACAGAGTGTAGTGAAACTGTGACAGCATACTTGAACCAGTACTGAAAAAAGGTTGTGTGCTTTCGTTTTCTTATTGAACTGGTCACACAGACTTGCGACTCAATTTAAATTGTTCTAATGTTTCTCTCATTTGCATAATCAGTATGGGTCTCACTCACTGAAACTCAAGTCATTACTTTTTTTCATATTTAAAAGAATAAAGAACTTTCAAAGTGTACAAATACTGTTCAAAGGTTTTTTTTTAAAGTTTTTATTATTATTATTATTATTATTATTATCGAGCAAGAATGCATTGAATTGATCAAAAGTGACAAATAAACGCTTTATATTTATCAAAGACTCCTGAAAAATTCTGAGACTCTATCTGATCAGAAACATGAGCAAGTATGCATGTCCATGTCTGTAATATACACACTAGATTGTTTTCAAATATTTGGATAAACCACAATAAGGAATGTGAGATCAAACGTGGTTATGCAAATGTATGTGAGCATGCCAGAATGTGTGTGAGTGTCCACATCCGACCAGCATCAAAACGTGGCACCTCTTATGCAATGTGTTGATTGAAAGAGGTCAGGTGGTTTCTCTTTATTTTGTGATGGGATATGTCATATAATGTCTGTTTTCTTAGGTTCCTTCAAGAATGGAGTGGCTGAGGGAGAAGTGGATGGAGCGTTAGGAGAAACAGCGGCCATGCGACTCCTGGTTCACTCTGATTCTGATGTCTGGGTCCTTCTCAGTGAGGTGAACCACATTCATACCATCTAGAAATGACCCTTAGAAACAGACCTTACCTAACCATTAAATTCTGAGAAAGCCATACTGGCATGAGTAATACATAACAAAAAGAAAATGCAGTTAAGAATTAAAATAAATAAATAAATAAATAAATAAAGACTCAGAAAGGAAAGTGGTATTTTACAGTAAACAGTCTTTAATCCAAGGAATCACAGGGAATATTCACAATCCGACAAGTATGACATTCAAAGATCAACAAACACTAACTTACTGGACTGGGGCTTTTAAACAGAGAAAAATAAGGGAGGAATGAGACACATGGAATCAAATTAACACAATTAACATAAGAGAGAAAACTGGGTCACTGGGAGCAAAACACACACACACAGACAGGTCCATAATCCTGACAATACTTAAGTACAGTAAAAGTTTTTTTTTTTTTTTTTTTTTTTATAATAGACATTTTAATAAATCTAAAATCAAGACGTGAAAGGAAAAAAAAAGGAAAAAAAAAAACACTAAGGATTTGAAATAGTAAATTAACTGATGAGTGATCCTCTGCTGCCATCTACTGGTTATAATGGTAATTTTATGTCATTTTTATCTTCGTCTGTAGACGTGAACGAGTCAATGTTTCGTTCATTATCTGGCTCGGCTCGGTGTTCATCTTCATTTCTCTCTTCACAGCAGTTCAGTCAGTGTACTGTTTTAGTAAATGAATTACTCCGGGATATTGGTTTGTTTGAACTCAGAGGGAGTGTCAGCCACATTAAAAAAGTTAACAGCTTAAGACATTTGTGGATTAATGTGTATTGGATTTGGTGAACTGGTTCAAAAACATCCGGTTACATCGAATGATTCGTTCGCGAACCGGATATCACAAAACTGCTTTATTTTGAACTCTCTCACAACAGACACGGAAGAGAAGACAATGCTGAATAAAGTCGTAGTTTTTGCTATTTTGGGACCAAAATGTATTTTCGATGCGTCAAAAAATTGATGTCACGTGGACTACTTTGATGTTTTTCTTACCTTTCTAGACATGGACAGTCGACCGTACACACAGTTTCAATGAAGGGACTGAGAGCTCTTGGATTAATTCTAAAATATCTTAAAGGTCCTGTTTTTCGTGTTTTTTTTTTAAGCTTTCATTGTGTTTACAGTGTGCAATATAACATGTGTTCATGTTTCGCGTATAAATAAACACACTATTTTTCACACAATACACGTATCTGTATACCGCTGTTTTCACTGTCACAAAAACGGGCTGATGACTTCCTTGTTCTATAAAGTCCCTCCTTCAGAAATATGTAACGAGTTCTGATTGGGCCAGCAGTTCTTGTGTTGTGAATCAACACCAGATTAGAGGAGGCTGCCCTCCTGGGAAACGCGATTGGACTAGTTTGAGAAGCAAGTGGGCAGAAGCATGGGCTGGAGATGTACTTATAATCACAGGAGCGTTTTTTACTGACGAGATGCGCATAAAAATCGCATTTGTTTTTTTGCACAGCCCTAACATCTAGTTAACAAAGCTAAACAGCATTGGCCTTTGTGTAATAAGATACAGAAACTGTTAAACGCACCAACTTAAATAATAAAATACACTTACCGGTTGTGGTCCATAAACAATGCCTTCTCCAGACAAAGAGGGAACTGCTCCAGTTTTCAAGAATAATCTTTGTGCGAATCCGGCATTAAACTGATTGAGATTGAGGAAGTTGTCCTCAGCAAACTGTCCTCAGCAAAATGTGCTGCACATAGTTTTACATGTGGATTATAATTTTTGGGAACCGAGTTAATTACATAAATTGTAACCATTAATATCCAAGTACAGCGTCCCTGGGAAGGCCAAACAAAAGCACTATTCGGACGGGACTAGTTTTCTAAACTACGTTTGAGTTTCGATTCTTACCACCTGACGTCTGTGATTTTCATGTACCAATTCGGACGGGACTAGTATCTCCGTGTTTATTACAGAGGTGGGAGGGTCTGATTTGTGCATCTGGGCGTCACAGAGATCACACGCTCTGTATGCGTGCATTGCATTCATTCAGAATGATAGCCTTAGTATTATTACACAATAAATACTAAATGGCTAGTATAGCAAAACCATGTTAATGTGTGGTTCCTTTAGTTTAACTTGTTTTCCTTTTTTTTTTTTATTAAATGTAATTAAAACATAATGTAACTGATTTTATTATTTGTATTATTTTATTATTATTATTTATTTGCCGCTAAGCATATATATCAAACATCCACACGGTAAGAGCATCTATGGTAATTCACGTTGGCCAAAACACACAAGGAAACGTGTTGTGAAATAAAATATCACCGGCAATCACAGACATTCGCATTCGGACAGGATTAGTTTTCTCAGAGGATCACTGAGTTTGCTGAAAAACGGTAGGTAATTTGCACTGGAATTATCACAGAGGTTGTGTGAGAAAAACACAGACGTGGCAGATTCGGACGGGATTAAAATCACCAAGTACGTCTGTGAAACGCAGATTTCTCTAACGACCCCCTGTAAAACTAGTCCCGTCCGAATAGGGCTAAAGATGATTGGACTCCGAGATGAAAATAGCAGCCTTTCAACGACATGGCGACAAACACAAAATGCAGCTCTTCCTCCTCTACGTTGGAGCGCAACAATACCACGCCCCCCTTTTTGTGAATTCATGTGGGCGGAGGTTAGTCAAAAAACTGTTTTTGTGACGTCATTACTGTAGGAACTAGAGGAATGTAGTCCAAACAAGGGTCGTTTTTTTTGTAGGCGAATTCTGTTAAATAAAATATCTCCCTTGGCATTGAACTTTGAGCTTTAGAATTTTACAGATATTATTTATACTCTAACAACAACATTACACACTAACTAAAGTTTAAAACATGGGATCACGAAGAAGGGGACCTTTTAACTGTGTTCCGAAGATAAACGGAAGTCTCACTGATTTGGAACGACATTAGGGTGAGTTATTAATTACATAATTTTGATTATTGGGTGAACTAATCGTTTAAGTTGTTAAAGTCACACAGAAAATTATTTAAATTGGGTTATTTTGAGGAAAATTTGCATATATGAATATAATATTTAACTAATAAAATAAGTAAATTTCCTAGATGTTCTGTTATGATTACAATGAGAAAAATAACAAATTATATCACAAATGGTTAAATCAGTGTCTAAGTGAAACAAAGAATTTTGACAAGTCAGAACAAAATTTTTGACAAGGAGGCATTTAAAGAAAAGATTATTAATTTATTCAGTACTAAAAAGAAATTAACATTACCAAATTCAGATGTAATCTCATTAGTGGGGTATATATGACGCAAGATTTTTAGGTGTTAGTTCTTAAACTTTATTGGCTACAAAATTAATATGGCAGGAGCTTTTTTTCCCCAATTAATCGTTTTTATTAAATAATTACAAAAAAATAAAAATTCCCTCGGGGTTATTCATTTTCTATAATTTCTTATAATTACTACATTTTGGGTCACAAGTACTCTTCAATCAGGAATTTCAATTTTCACAATCTTTTCAAAAGATAAATGACACCTCATTAAATGAAAAAGTTCATTTGAAGAAATTATTTTTGTACAACGGAAATTTTATTTAGACATGAAACCATAATAAGAATGAACATTCCCCTTGTGAATCTAGCATATCACAAAGATAACCAATACACTTTTCATGGCAGTTGTTAATAAATATTTACTTGTTTATTACCAAAATGCTCTCATTGTTCCATAGCTTCACTTTATGTGAGGAGAAATTGTGGATGAAACAAAGGTTCCATGGAATTTAGAAAGTTTTAAATTTAGTTTAGAAGGGGATAAGTTAAAAGTTAATAAGATTTTAAGCCCTCCTTGTTTTATAGATATTGTTTGAGACACAATTCTTTACTCAGTTCACTTTGAAAGTATTATTAGTGTCAAAATCAAGCATGTCGAAACCTCCATCAGCTTTCTTTCTACATAGAACCTGTTTCTTCAAATACTAATGTTTGTTTTCCAAAAAAGGTTAAACAAACTATTATTATGCTTTTAAGTATGATCATGGACACATAATGAAAAGGATGGGTATATGAGACGGACCTTCAGCTTTTATTAAAAGGTCTCTACCAAGAAAAGATAAATCTCTTTGAAGGCCATTGTAAAACATTAATTTTGATTTTTAATTCTAGGAAGAAAATTATTGCCTAAAAGATATTTTCTTAGAAATACGGATGCCATAATTCACATGAACCTTAATGGGTATATTATTCACAGAGGTGTCAAAGTTATCAAATAAACAGGTAGATTCACATGAACCTTAATGGGTATATTATACACTGAGGTGTCAAAGTTATCAAATAAACAGGTAATTTCACATTTAGCTATATTTATTTAGTTTTAGACCAGAAGCGTCTAAAAAAGTATTAATTTCAAGAGCATTTGCAATTATTTGTTTTTTCTAAAAACAGGGTTCTGTCAAGTTGTAAAATTCAAATCTCTGTTAAAAATGTTGAAATCAGGATTATTTTGAATACTCAATGAGAGTAATTCCACAACTAATGAGATCAAAAAGTTGCAGATTTCACAACCTTGCCTTCATTTAAGTCACTTGCTCTCATTAAATGAGCATCTCTGTATTTTCTTTTTAGGTCAAGTAATATCAGACTAAGTTTCTTAAATGTACATGCATATAAAGAGTTTTTATTGTGCCCATAAACATTGAAAATGTAAAAAATTTGTATAGTCTAAAATGTTTACAATTGTTTACAATTATTATAACCAAGGGTGTGTTTTGTGAAAAAACAACAACCAAAAAAAAAAAAACAGTTTTTATTACTATATTTTAATGTTTTTGTTGTCAGACAACGGAATTAATATTATAATGACTGAAACGCGGTCCATTAAGACTACTCAACCAGCTTTCATTAATCTGCACTAATGAAATCAAATACACATACAATGAATTCAGTGGTTGTGCTGTGACTGATGTCGGCTATACTTGCTTGTAAAATAGAGTTAGAAGCAACAGAATATATATATATATATATATATATATATATATATATATATATATATATATATATATATATATATATATATATATATATATTTATTAGTGGTGGGTCGTTATCGGCGTTAACGCAGCGAGACTCTTATCGGGCGAGTTACATACTCTTATCTGTCAGTTATTTCTAAAGTGAAAGTAAACAGTTGAGGAAGAAAATGGGATGTGTATTATATTGGATGCGTTCATCGTCTTTTAAAGGGACCACGCCTAATTTAGCCACTGGCTGCTGTAATATTAATCCAAGAAAATGAAAGAAAATTGTTTTTGTAGTTGTAGTTGTAGTTTTAACAGTCAACCCAAAAATTATTCAGACACCAGATATAATTTTTGATATATATAGAAAAACTGTAATGATATGAGAAATGTTGAAGGTGTCTGAATAAATGTAGGTTTGATTGTATATTTCATTTTTACATTGAAGACTATCCAGTGCTATTTTACATTTAATATTTGGTTTCTGTACCTTGACACCTACAAACTTGAAAAAAACTTAAACATTGGTGTGAAACAGGCTTAATGTTGTTTGCACCTTGTGCAATATGGAATTAGTTTACAGCTTTTTCAAGCACTTTGTGATGTATTTTGGAAACAGGAGATGAGCCCCTTTTCTACTGCACCACCTAGCTTGATAAACCCCTTCCCAAAGACTTACTGTTTGACAATTTTATTTGGGTAACACATATTCTGAATGCCTTCGGCAAAATTTGAATTACCCATTTTAATCTAGATTAATCTAGATTAATTTCAAGATCACAGTGAGATTAATCTAGATTTAAAAAATTAATCTATGCCCACCTCTATATATATATATATATATATATATATATATATATATATATATATATATATATATATATATATATATATATATATATATATATATATATATATATATTCTTTACTGAAAGTGCTGCTCCTCTCTACGCTGAACACAGCAGATGCAGAGAAAGAGGCTCGCGCTGGGAAAGAGAGACCTCGCGCTCGTGCGGCAACCCAAGAGAGTCTCGGAGACTAAATAATGATTGCCCAAAAAGTCGCTAGATTTGTCGCTAGTTGCTTTTTTGGAAAAAAAAGTTGCCAAGTTAGCAACTCCATTGCCCAGCGGACCGGCTTCAACCATCTCGCAAGTGTTGATAGGCTATTACTCGCGAGGTATAACCAATCAGATAGCGCCGGGGGGCGGGACATTGAGCAAGTCTGCAGAGTGGTGAATACAGAGAGGTTGCGCGGCACATATATCAGAGCCAGCCAAAGTAGTGCATTTTAAAATAAAATTGACTTTAATCAAACCACGGATCCGTGATAAGTTTTGTGATCCATCTCGCCACTAGTGTAATAGCCAGGGGCGTCGCTAGGCCCTTTTTAGGGGGGCTTCAGCCCCCCTAAACTTATGCCCAGCCCCCCTAAAAAATTATTGATTAATTAATTAGTGATCGCTTCAGTCCCCTTTAACTTTTTTAAAAACATTTGAAACGGTGGCAAGCTGCATCAAGTTCCGGCTCCTCCCCTGATCTGAGTCTGCATGGATTCAGCGCGTTTTTCAATCCACAGGGGCGCCGAGCAGAGCGAACATCAGAGAGTACAAGGTGTGTGTGTGTGTGTGTGTGTGTGTGTGTGTGTGTGTGCGTGTGTGCGTGTGCGTGTGTGCGTGCGTGTGTGTGTGTGTGTGTGTGTGTGCGTGTGTGTGTTCTCGCATCCAATACCAATACGTCTTCGCTGCGTTCACCTTCAGCCTTTATCGTGTGACAGTTGTTTTTTCTTCCAACAAAAATGAAGCGATTAACACCCATGAAAACATACTTTAGAAAACGATCATGATTTATTTTAATTTACTTTTTGAAATTGAAAACATATTATTGTGTATTTCGGCATTACATTATGCAGCCATGCAAAATAAATTATTAACGACACACATCATTGTCTGAAAGTACTAAATGGCACAGAGAGAGAAACATCATGTGGAGATATTTTGTTTTCTATTTGTCATGTTATTAGGTAAGACACGGCTCGTTCTATTTATTCAAGAGCGTTCTTTATTTTACTACCACACAGAGCAGCCTAAGCCATCCGTTGGACTCCATCAATAATAATCATGCAGTGCCCTCTAGTGGTTAGCATACCCAAACTACGGTAACTTAGCATGGACAAAAGACAATCTCTCAACATCTTCCCCTTTTAGAAGTTAGCAATAACAAGATCCCAAACATCTGCATTTTGCAATATTAATTAAATCTTAAATTTTCTTATATAATATAACAAAATAAATGCAACAACTTTGTTATCAAATAACTTTTTTTTTTTTTTTTTTTTTTTTTTTTTTTTTTTTTTTTTTTCTCTTTGTTATCAAATAACTTTTTTTTTTTTTTTTTTTTTTTTTTTTTTTCATTACGTCTTAGCAACAGTCTTAGAACGGTGCAGGACATCACAGGGGTAGACTGCCCTCAGTCCTGAAAGGGATTATTCTGCCCTTTTGAACATCATCAGTCTTGAAACCTAAGAGGCACCTTTATCTCACGGCCCCTGGAAGTTCTTCTCACAGGAGTAGATGGCGGAAGGGGAGACCCTGGGGAAGGGCCTGCTGGTAGCTGGCTCCCTGGTGATTCCGGCGGCGCAGTCTCGTCTGTCGGTAGGGAACTGCTGTCCTGCTGAGACACTGTAGGCTGAGCACATTGCTGTTCCGCAGGAGGTTCGGTCTCAGGAACAGTCTGGAGGTGACGCCTGTTCCGACGAGTCACGTTTCCATTGGCCATCTCCACGAGGTAGGATCTCGGCTCCTTGGACTTACTGATGACCCTGGCAGGTGTTGTCCATCCCTTCTCGCCATCGAGCTTCACTCTAACAGTTTGACCAGGGTGAAGTTCAGGGAGCGCGCGTGCCGAATGCCTGCGGTTGTAGTAGAATCTGTATGAACTTTTTGCTGTTGCGTCCTTCATGCAGACTTGATCCGGGTCGAATGGACGTGGCAGCAATGTCTTTTCTAGAACAGGAACAGTAGTACGGATTTGTCTACCAGTCATGAGTTGTGCTGGGCTTTCACCTGTTGCTGCGATTGGTGTAGAGCGATAACCCATAAGGGCTAAGCAGGGGTCCGGCTGCTTGAGGATGTACTTGGCAGTCCGAACAGCCCTTTCAGCAGCTCCGTTCGACTGTGGATAATGTGGGCTGGAGGTAATGTGAGTGAAACCATACCTCTGTTTGAAATCTTGGAACTCGGCTGATGTGAACTGTGTCCCGTTGTCACTGACCAGTTCTAGCGGGATGCCCCATCTCACGAAAATGTGCTTGAGCTTGTTGATAACTTGCTTGCTGGTAATGGTGGTGAGGGAAGCAATCTCAATGTCTCTAGAGAAATAATCGACAGCGACAAGAAAAGTCTTACCCTCTAACTCAAACAGATCAACGGCAATCCTTTGCCATGGGCCACTGGGCAGGGGAGTGGTTACCAGCGGTTCACGTCTTTGTGTAGGTTTGTGCTCTCTGCAAAAATCACATAATTTCACTTTGTTTGTGATCTGAGCTCCGATGTTTGGCCACCAAACTGTCAACTTGGCTCGCTCCCGACATTTGGTGAGGCCCTGGTGGCCTTCATGCAGTTGGTCCAGGACCCCAGCTCTGAGTACTGCTGGAACTACTATGCGGTCGTGATATAGGACCAGACTGTCCGACTCCGATAAGTGACCTCTGGCTGCATAGTATCCACGCAGTGGTGAGCCCTCTGTCATTCTACGAGGCCACCCTTTTCGGATGAATGTGATTACTTTTTGAAGTTCGGCATCGCTTTGTGTGACTTTGCGAATTTCCTCAAGCTTGGTTGACTTGATTGGTTTGCTAGCCACCATAGTGTTCACATATGCCTTTACTTGCGTTTCTGTTTCAGGCACGTAACTGTCTTTCAGTGGATGTCTGGAGAGTGTATCTGCAACTACTAGCTGCTTACCGGGAACATGTTCAGCAGTGACGTTGAATCGCATGAGGCGCATAAGCAGTCTCTGGCATCGTAGTGGCGTTTTGTCCAGATCGTATGAGTTGATCAATGGCACCAGTGGCTTGTGGTCAGTTTGTAAACGGACTCGTCCCATACCTTGGATGTAGCGGGCGAAACGTTCACAGGCCCAGACAGATGCCAGACACTCCTTTTCGATCTGCGAATACCTCTTCTCTGCATCAGTGAGGGTGCGCGAGCAAAAGGCAACGGGCCGCAACTCTCCATCATGGTCTTGCAACAGGGCAGCTCCAAGGCCATAACTGCTGGCGTCGGCACTGACCACTGTTGATTTGTTGGCATCGTAATAACTAAGAGCTGGTGCAGCCATGAGCATTGCTTTTGCTTTGTTAAATGCTTGCTCCTGAGGCTCACCCCAAACCCACGCAGTCTCTCTCTTGAGCAGGTTAGTGAGTGGATGCAACACTGAAGACAGGCCTGGCAGGAATTTTCCAACATAGTTAACCAGTCCAAGCACCTGCCGCAGCTGCTCCACGTTGGAGGGGCTGGACATCTGAGCGATAGCCTCCACTTTGCTTTCATCAGGCTTCACGCCATCCGCGCTAATGATGTGTCCAAAGAACTGCAGTTCAGTCTTTCGAAAGTGACACTTGGCCCTGTTGAGCTTGAGACCGGACGCCTTAACCGTCCGCAACACCGCGTCGAGATGGCGGTCATGTTCCTCTTTTGTAGATCCATAAACCAGGATATCATCCATTACAACGACAGTCCCTTCTAAGCCTTTGAGCAGGTCGGTCATCAGCCGCTGGAAAATCTCTGGCGCTGATGTAATGCCAAATGGCAGACGTTTAAAGCAAAACCGGCCCATTGGGGTAATGAAGGTTGTCAATTTTTGGCAGCTCGGGTCCAATGGAATTTGCCAGAACCCGCTAGAGGCATCCAGAGTGGAGAAAACCTTGGCTCCTGCCAGCTTAGGTGTTATATCATCCAATGTGGGCAAAATATAACGTTCACGCTTCACTCCCTTGTTCAAGCGTTTCAAATCCACACACACTCTGACCTCGTCCTTGTTGCGTTTTGGAGCGGGCACCATTGGGGCACACCAATCTGTCGGCTCTGTAACTTCCTCAATTATTTCGAGGCTCAGCATACGCTTTAGCTCTTTCTCTACTTTTGGAAGGAGCGGAAACGGAACTCTGCGTGGCGTGTTGACGCTATATGGGACTGCTTCCTCAGTCAGCTCGATCTTTACAGGCTCACAGTTCAGTAGTCCTATTTCCCCAAACACATCACTTGTTAAGTCACTAGTGATAGCATTGACTCTTTCTACCAGCCCCATATGCTTTGCCACTGCCTTGCCCAACAAGTTACTAACATACTGTCCTTTAACAACTGTAATCCAGTATTGGTATTTCTGACCTTTGTATGTAGTGGTGGCAAGGAACTTGCCCACGCATCGGACTTTCCCACCTGGGCTGTACACTGTTGGCCTGGACTTGTTCAGTTTTGGTTTTTGACGTAATTTGCTGAAAGCCTCTTCAGTCATAACAGTGGTATCCGCACCTGTATCGATTTTAAAATCCACTGGACTGCCATTCACAAGTAGCTCTACATCCCAGTCAGTATCGGCGTTTGACTCCTCAATGATGTTTGGTTTTGACCTTGTGGTTGCTCTCAGGAATAGTTCTCCAATAAAAAATGAATCCTCATCTGAATCCATAACAGCCTCTGCTCTGACTTCTTTCAGCATCTTGGATTTACACACGGCCTCGAAATGGCCGATTTTATTGCACTTCCTGCACCTTTTGTTACGGGCTGGACAGCTTTCCTTTTTATCATGCATCCTGTTGCATCTCTGACAATTCAATTTGTTCTCGCTGTATTTCTGTTCTTGTCCCTGCCGTGGTTTATCATAGCTCCTCCTTGTGCTATTATACTGTTTCCGTCTCACCTCATTCACTGTTGTTTCCACACGCTCTGCACTTTGTTGTTTCACTTGTTCACTTTGCCGTGCAAGCTGGATAGCTCTTTCCAGAGTCAGGTCCGCCTCTAGCTGGAGTTTTTGCGAAACATCTTTGTCCATTATCCCGATGACGATCCGGTCGCGGATCTGCTCGTCTTTCCCCGCACCGAACTCGCAGTGCTGCGCGAGCTCGTACAGGCTCCGCACGAAAGCTTCAACTGTCTCACCGGCCCTTTGGTTCCGCTTATGAAAACAGGCGCGATCGTGGATGACGTTTCTTTTCGGGACAAAGTGTTCATCAAACTTCTGCATCACTAGATTAAACTCATACTCTGGATGTGGCATGGCCTCGGTTGCCGCCGGAAACACAAACGAGCCGTAAATAGGTTCGGCATCTCTCCCCATCGAGTACAAGAGCGAGTTCACCTGCACTTCGCTGCTCTCTTTGTCCAGCTTCGATGCAACTCTAAACCGGGAGAATCTCTGCCGCCATGTAAGCCACTCCGCTGGCTGCGAGAAATCGAACGGCTCGGGAGGTCCAAACTTTGCCATTTTGCTCTTAATGTCGGCGTGGAGTACTTAATTCTGACACCATGTCATGTTATTAGGTAAGACACGGCTCGTTCTATTTATTCAAGAGCGTTCTTTATTTTACTACCACACAGAGCAGCCTAAGCCATCCGTTGGACTCCATCAATAATAATCATGCAGTGCCCTCTAGTGGTTAGCATACCCAAACTACGGTAACTTAGCATGGACAAAAGACAATCTCTCAACACTATTATTAAATATAATTTTGTATTAAGTAATAATGAATCATTAGTGTATCATGATACATATATTAGAGTAAGAGTAAAGGGATCTGTGATTTTTTTTTTTTTAAGTAATTGAGTTATAGAATTGGCAAATTGATAATGGTGTTATTTTTAATAAATATAAATAAATATAGAACAGATTAAACATATTGCCAATAGACAATTACATTAATACATGTTTTTTCTATATTCTTAATGAATATTAGCTGGTTAGTTAAATGATTTGAAATGAAATAAATGTTCAGGGGCTGACTTGATGTATAACCAACCATATTGTTGATTATAAAGGCTAAAAAGCTAAATATTAATAATAATAATAATAATAATAATAAAATATAATAATTTATATTTCATTGTAGATGGATATACAACATTTTTTTGTCGTGCGGGAGTAGGTCTGCAAATGAGCAACAGTCAGGTGAGAATAGAACAGACAGCCTCACACACACACACACACACACACACACAATACCACTGTGTTCCCAAGATTCATTGCAGTCATTGAACCCTTATGTTGTTTTAATATTCTGCCGATTTCCACGTACCTTTCATAAGAAAAAGCAGTGGTATCATCAAAGGATAAACATGAATGTCCTAATACTGAATCAGTTAGTCTTTATTGTAAAAAAAATAAATAAATCTACATTCCCAATTCAAAATTTTCCAGTGACTGGTCACATCTAAAGAAATGTATTAGTTTTTTTTACAGTGTTATATATGGCTCAGTCAGTACTCCTACTCCCATATATGAAATACAGGGAATACAATGGAATAGTGGATTGCAATAAGGTTAGTAGTATACAACCCTACCCTAATAGTAAAATAATATTTTTTAATCATACCCTTATTGGGGGCTGAGCCCCCCTAAAATCAAAATCTTAGAATCGCCCCTGGTAATAGCACTGATTACTTTGAGGGGGGGATAAATTTATCCCCACTGGGGATAAAAATAATTAAGCAGAGGCAGGGATACATTGAGCAGACACTGTGATGTTGTTCCCGAGAGGCGTGTTAAGGGGCGGGTTTTAGTGAAGCGCAGCAGAGCTTCTGTCTCGATGGTGGAAATGCAGTGCTATTTTGGCCTCGTGCTGCAGGTCAGAGGCTATTAGCCCTTCCTGGCCCATTTTAAGCACTGGCTCACACTGGCCCGAAAGTGGGAAAGCGGCAATTGAATTGCCATCCTTTCACTTTCTGTGCCCCAAATCCACTGCCTCCGGTAATTTCTCAGCAATTTTCAGGGAGATCTTGCCAAGAACTTTGATCATTAGATCCAGAGTAATTTTCTGGATCTTCCTCCTTCATGCTGGTTAGTCTCAGCCCTTCACTGATAGCTGTTCGCACCCAGCAGTTGAGGTGGTTTGATATCTTCTATCAAATCTAAAGTCTTCTTTTCCAACACAGAGATTCTCTCATTATGGTTGGTGGTATCTTTAAGGAGTTTTTCCACTGATCCATTTATAAAGGTAATAGCGCTATCAGTGTTTCTCACCATTGTCTCCATAGATGTAACCTTTTAGAAAATTACTTCACATTTTGCGGAAAGAGACTGAATGGCAGCCATATCCTTGTTGAGGTCACAATCACGGGATGTAATTTTTTTTTTTTTTTTTTTTTTTTACGATAGGCTTTTAGCTGGGGTGAATGGAAATATTGCATCATCAGGATACAGGGCGAAGAGTTGAGATGGCACAATGTTTTCATTTTTATCCATGTTTCCCAGGGGCACAATTTTAAAATTCATCTTAACCTACTATTAGCCTATTATTCATTCAGTAATTTTTCACCATGTCATGTATCGCTGCAATTTCTAGAAATAATCTATAACAATTTCAACTGTTTGACAAATAATTTTGTATTGTATTGTCAGGGGCATCATTTTTGAGGAGGAAGAATGTATGTATGTGGGGAGGGGGGTGTTGTGCTCATGTGACACAAAGCAGCCACAAACTGATATAGGCTTATGTCCCTGCTGAAAAAAAAAAAAAAAAAAAAAAAAAAAAAAACAACAACGATAAAACCATCACAGAAAAATGTGATGGTTCCACAACAAATAACATTACAAATATTAGAGCCATCAACTTTTAAAGCCATTAAAATGGTTTTGTGTAGTGTGTTTTGGGACATATTCCATTAGAATGTATTGGTTTTAACAAGCCACCAATAGAAGACAACCAATTTCCAGTAGAGACCAACAGGATCCTAGAGTTTCCAGTAAAACCAATACAGTGTTTCAGGCTGAGCTACTGAGTAGAGCGAAGATCAGAGGGAGACAAGGAGTACAGGAATCCAATGATAATAAGGAAATATGAAAGACTCAAATGGCACATGAACATTCACAATACCAGACGCTAGACTTAACACAGGGAGAACTATTTATACAGGACAGGGTGATGGGAAGACTAGACACACCTGGGATTAAATTAATGACATGGGAGACAGAAACTGTGTCTCATATATCAAAACATTCACAAAATATTGAACAGACAAGTAAAAACATTACAAATTTTCTAATGGTGTTTTTTTTCAGCAGGGGTTTTATCTTTTTTTTTTTTATACGTATTTAAAAAATATATCTCTAGTAAAGTATCCTATAGTAATCTATGAACTTTGCATAAAAATCAGTCTTTTTACTTTAGTACCAGATATGGTTGTCATACCTTAAAATGTTTTTAGTACGACTGACTATGTATTCAAAGTTAATTGAATAAAAGCATTGTAAGTTACTAATTAGCCTATAAAACTTTCATTGTACAAAAAGAGAGCAAAGAACTTTTACGTTATCAAAAAACATTTTCACTTCAGTCCAGCGAGTTCAAGCACTCTCAAAAGCTCCCATAATAATATTTACAGCTATTATCACTGTGATATTAATATCTTTCTTACATTCGTACATCTTCACTTTGTTGTTTCTAATGAGAGAATTAACCAGAGAATTCAGTCAGCCAACATATGCTGTAATGAAACAGCTTGTTTCAGCGATGACTTATCTGAAGGCCTATGATTGGTCCATGCATTCATAAGCTTAACATAATCGTATGGGATTATATTGTGCGCAGTACTTTAAAAATGTGTGTGTCTCTGGGTGTGTGCCAGTCAGCAAATGCAGATTTGAATTAAAGCTGCAAGCAGCGATGAATAGGCCCTCACACCCGGGCTCAATGCCAGTAAGTAGCTTTAGTAAAAAAGTGAACGGTGTGAAATATGCATTTAAAGTCATTAATATAAGTGGAATATGTCAAAGTCATTTATATGTGCCAATTTTCCTGTTGCCAGCAGGTGGCGCTATCATTATAATGGAATATTGGCCTTCAGATGTGTTCAGGTCAGGACTCTTATCGAACGTATGTTTGGGGAAGATCAAACATTTTGTGCCTGAGTTACAACTATCATGACTCAGAGACAGGATGCTCCCCCAGAACCACCCCTGGAACCATCTTGAGATAGTCATCACTGCGGAACACAAGATCAAGGGGGTGTGGCTGGATCCAGATCCGACTCCTCCCACCTTATATACTGTACTGCTTGAAAGTTTGTGAACCCTTTAGAATTGTTACTCAAAAAATCATCAGATTTTCATGCAAGTCTTGAAAGTTGACAAAGAGAACCTAATCAAAAAAATAAGATGAAAATATATACTTTGTCATTTATTTATTCAGAAAAATTATCCAATATTATGTATGTGTGAAAGTATGTGAATCTCTAGGATTACCTGTTTACTTGAACACAGAAATTAGAGTCCATCTGTTCAGAGGTGTTTTTAATCAGTGAGATGACTATTAGGTGACTGTGTGTGCTCTGTTTCATTTAAAGGACAGGGATCTGTCACAGGCACTTGACTCTTCTGTAATTACATTGTGTACTAAGACTGACGGAAAATAAAAAGTTGCGTTTTTCTAGGTTAATTTGTCAGAATCAGAATCAGAATGAGCTTTATTCCCAGGTATGTTTACACATACGAGGAATTTGTTTTCGTGACAGAAGCTCCGCAGTACAACAGAATGACAGCGACAGAACATAAAACACATAATAAAAGAATAAAAAATACAAATATGTAGACAGTGAATGACAATATACAAATGACAATTGTAGGCAGGTATATTACAAAGTGAAGTTATGTATGTACATATATATTGTGTGCAAAATTTAAGTGTATACTAAGTATTTGTGTTAGATAAATAAAGTGTGTGTGTATATAAATATAAAGTGTAGTGTGTTCGCCATTATTGTCAGCTGTTCATAAGATGGATTGCCTGAGGGAAGAAACTGGTCCTGTGTCTGGTCGTTCTAGTGCTCAGTGCTCTGTAGCGTCGACCAGATGGCAACAGTTCAAAGAGGGAGTGTGCTGGATGTGAGGGGTCCAGAGTGATTTTGACAGCCCTTTTTCTCACTCTGGATAAGTACAGTTCTTGAATAGATGGGAGAGTTGAACCGATGATTCGCTCAGCAGTCCGGACTACTCTCTGTAGTCTTCTGAGGTCAGATTTAGAAGCTGAGCTGAACCAGACAGTTACTGAAGTGCAGAGGATGGATTCAATGATGGTGGAGTAGAACTGTTTCAGCAGCTCCTGTGGCAGGTTAAACTTCCTCAGCTGGCGGAGAAAGTACAACCTCTGCTGGGCCTTTTTTACGATGGAGTCAATGTGAATGTCCCACTTCAGGTCCTGAGAGATGGTGGTTCCCAGGAACCTGAATGACTCCACTGCAGTCACAGGGCTGTTCATGATGGTGAGTGGGGGGAGTGCAGAGGGGTTTCTCCTGAAGTCCACGATCATCTCCACTGTTTTGAGGGTGTTAAGCTCCAGGTTGTTGAGACTGCACCAGACATCCAGCTCTTTTACCTCCTGTCTGTAAGCAGACTCGTCACCGTCCTGAATGAGGCCGATGAGTGTGGTGTCATCTGCAAACTTCAGGAGCTTGACAGAGGGGTCCTTAGATGTGCAATCGTTGGTGTACAGGGAGAAGAGCAGTGGGGAGAGAACGCAGCCCTGGGGAGCTCCGGTGCTGATTGTACGGGTGCTGGACGTGTATTTTCCCAGCCTCACTAGCTGCTGCCTGTCTGTCAGGAAGCTGTTGATCCACTGACAGACGGAGGTGGGCATGGAGAGCTGATTTAGTTTGGGCAGGAGGAGGTTTGGGATGATCGTGTTGAAGGCCGAGCTGAAGTCCACAAACAGGATCCTCACATAAGTCCCCGGTCTGTCTAGGTGTTGCAGAACATAATGCAGTCCAATGTTTACTGCATCGTCCACAGACCTGTTTGCTCTGTAGGCAAACTGAAGAGGATCCAGCAAGGGCCCAGTGATGTCCTTCAGGTGGGCCAGCACCAGTTTTTCAAATGACTTCATGACTACAGACGTTAGAGCCACAGGCCTGTAGTCATTTAGTCCTGTAATTTTGGGTTTCTTAGGGATGGGGATGATGGTGGAACGTTTGAGGCATGAAGGGACTTCGCACAGCTCCAGCGATCTGTTGAAGATCTGTGTGAAGATGGGGGCCAGCTGGTCAGCACAGGATTTCAGACAGGCTGGTGTAACACAATCTGGGCCTGGTGCTTTTTTCCTTTTCTGCTTCCGGAAGACCTGGCGCACCGCATCCTCGCTGATCTGAATTGCAGGTGTGGGGGAGAGGGGGGATGCAGGAGGTGAGAATGGTGAGAGTGCTTGATTGGAGAGGTGTTCAGGATGGGTTGCAGGAGCTGTTAATGGTGTGAACGGTAGTTTGGAGAGGCATTCAGGGCTGGTTGCAGGAGTTGTGAAGGGTGTGAATGGTTGTGTGGGGAGGCGTTCAGGGCAGGTGATGGGTGTTCTTTCAAACCTGCAGTAAAACTCGTTCAGATCGTCTGCCAGTCGTTGATTCTCTACGGTGCTGGGGGGTGGTGTCTTGTAATTGGTGATCTTCTTTAGACTTTTCCACACTGATGCGGAGTCGTTGGAAGTGAACTGAGTCCTTATTTTTTCAGAATAATTCCTCTTTGCCACTTTGATCTCCTTTTCCAATGTGTATTTAGCCTGTTTATACAAGACATTGTCCCCCTTCACGTAAGCATCTTCTTTGGCCTGACGGAGCTGTCTGAGTTTTGCAGTGAACCACGGTTTGTCATTATTGTAAATTAGTTGAGTCTTTGTAGGAATACACATATCCTCACAGAAACTGATATATGATGTTACGGTCTCTGTGAGTTCATCCAGATCGGTGGCAGCAGCTTCAAAAACACTCCAATCAGTGAGGTCAAAACAAGATTGTAAATCCTGCTCTGCTTCATTAGTCCATCTTTTTACAGTCCTTGATACAGGTTTAGCTGATTTTAGTTTCTGCCTGTAGGACGGTATAAGATGAACCAGAAGGTGATCAGAACGTCCCAAAGCTGCTCGTGGAACAGAGTGAAATGCATCCTTTATTGTGGTGTAACAGTGATCCAATATATTACTGTCTCTTGTGGGACATGTAACATGCTGTCTGTATTTTGGCAGTTCACGGGACAGATTGGCTTTATTAAAGTCCCCGAGAATGATTAAAACAGAGTCAGGGTGTTGTTGTTCTGTCTCTGTGATCTGATCAGCGAGTTTCTGTAAAGCTGAGCTCACATGCGCTTGAGGATGGATGTAAACACTGACCAGAATGAACGAGTGAAACTCCCGCGGCGAATAGAACGGCTTGCAGTTAATGAAGAGTGTTTCGAGATTTGAGCAGCACGTCTTCTTTAACACAGTTACATCTGTACACCACCGTTCATTGATGTAAAAGCATGTCCCGCCGCCGCGCGATTTCCCAGTGGATTCTGATTCACGATCCGCTCTAAACAGCTGAAATCCCGGCAGATGGAGCGCGCTGTCCGGTATGGTGTCATTCAGCCAGGTTTCCGTGAAACACAGAGCAGCAGAGTGTGTGAAATCCTTATTAGTCCGAGAAAGCAGAAGGAGTTCGTCCGTTTTGTTGGGTTGAGAGCGGAGATTTGCCAGATGGATGCTAGGCAACGGCGTTCGAAATCCGCGCTTCCTGAGTCTGACGAGCGCTCCTGCTCACTTCCCCCGTCTGCGCGTCCTGAAGCGTTTGATCAGCGCCGCCGCTCCTCCGATAACAACGTTCAGTAAAACATCTGAATAATTGAAATCCGGAAAAACATCTTGTGGTGCGTTCTGCCGAATGTTCAGCAGTTCTTCCCTGGTGAAACTGATGGCAGGAATATAACTAAAGACAGGACAAACTAACAAAAACACAAAAACATATGCGGAGCTCGTCACGGAGGCAGCCATCCTGTATCGGCGCCAGCGATCATGGCTAGGAACTATACTCTAATTTCAGCGTAATAATCAAGGAACTTTGTTGCCGTACCATGGGTGCTTTGTTTGTTATAACAAGAGGATTTCTGAGCTTGCATAACTCAGCAATGAACAAAACTTCAGTATTTTGAGCAGTGAGTGGATTCTGATTAATATTGCATTCAAGGAATCAACATATGTCTGTGATACATTACTCAACGCTGAAAAAAACATGAAATAGTTGAAGCTGCCCTGAACACAAACACAAATACACTGATCGGGTTAGTCGTACAGCTGCTCCTGGATATTTTTTGATAGTCACACGCGGTACTTTTCTGAAGGAAAATGTCAGCACATCTGTTCGAGAACTTCATCTCAAGAGAAAGTTGGTCATGCAGCAAGACAACAACCCCAAGCACACAAGTCATTCTACCAAAGAATGGTTAAAGGAAAACAAAGTTAATGTTAACTTTGTTAAAGTTAACAAAGTTAAAGTTAACTTGGCAGGTTCCTGAAGATTTTTTACAGTTAAATCTACTTATGCCAGATGGATATAATTATCTGTCCAGACTGTGACCCCATGATAAAGGGGGTGGTCTCGCTATCATCCATCGTGATAACTTCCGTATCAAGCAACTTGACTTTCACGACACCAATACATTTGAGTACATGGTTTTGAAGGCTGACTCTCTCATAATTATTTTGCTCTATCGACCTCCTAAGGTCCTGTCTAACTTCTTTTCTGAACTCAGTGAACTGTTGACCCTTGCCTGCTCATTGTCATTTCCCATTCTACTGCTTGGTGACTTTAATATTCATGTTGATGCTGTTTGCTCTAACACCAACCAGTTACTTTCTATTTTTAAATGCTTTAATCTAATTCAGCATGTTAATTTTCCTACTCATACCTGTGGTCATACCCTTCATTTGTTTTGTACATCAAGGGCCAATATCTCTTCCATCACCTCTACTGACACCGGTATTTCTGATCATAAATTTCTTGATTTTAGCTTCAGCCTGCCTATGCATAAGAATTGTTCTACAACTGTCATATCTTACCGCAATCTGTTGATACTGCATTATTTTGTACCTCCGTTTCCTCTTCTAATCTCTCTGATGTCTTTGATATCTCCTCACCCTCACTGATACTATCCAACTATAACTCCATAATCTCGGAAATCTTAGATAAGCATGCTCCTGTCAAGACCAGAAGTGTCCCTTCCACACATTTGTCTCCTTGGTACACTCCTGAGCTCTGTATCTTAAAGGCCACTGGTAGACGGCTTGTAAAGTAGACACTGGTAAACTTAACATGGACAAAACTGAGATTATTTTCACTGGACCTTCATCACTCACTAATAAAATTACTACCAACTTCACCTGTGAGATCGCTGGTTCTCTTATCAAACCATCTAGTACTGTTAAAAATCTTGGTGTAATTTTTGATTCTTCTCTATCTTTCCACTCTCACATTAATTCCATCTCTAAATTGGCATTCTTTCATCTACGTCGTATCGCTCAGCTCTGTCCCTTTATCAGTATCTCAGATGCTGAAACTGTCATCCATGCATTTGTCACCTCACATCTTGATTACTGCAATGCACTTTTCATTGGCCTGTCAGCTAGCTCCATTTCCAAATTACAATACATTCAAAACTCTGTTGCCAGACTTCTCACCCACACCAAGCGTTCTGCACATATTTCCCCAATTCTGCATGATCTTCACTGGCTTCCTGTGGCTTACCGTATTAAATTCAAAATTCTCCTTCTCACTTTTAAGTCTCTGCACGGCCTTGCTTTCCCTCTCTGCTGGTTGCTGTCTACCCAATTTCTCACTTACTGTACTTTCACTCTCAATTGCCTTCTGTTGTTCTGTCTGCTCTCTTTGTCAATTGCCTTTATTGTTGTTTGTTTATTGTAAAGTGTCCTTGAGCTCTGGAAAGGCGCTATATAAATAAAACATTATTATTATTATTATTATTATTATTATTATTATTATTATTATTATTATTTTGGAATCAAATTCCAAACCTTAATCCAATTGAAATTTTGTGGAAGGACCTGAAGCAAACAGTTAATTGGAGGAAAACCACCAATATCACAGAGTTGAAGTGGTTCTGTACTGAGGAATGGGAATTCCTACAAACCGTTGTGCAGGACTGATCAGCAGTTACAAGAATTGTTACTTGCAGTTATTGCTGCAAAACAGGGGTCACACCAGATACTGAAAGCAAAAAATACTATTGCCCCTCACAAATATTTAACAGCAGATCTTTTTTTTTTCACTAAATAAATGACAACGTTTATATTTTTGCCTCCTTTGTTTGATTGGATTCTCTTTGTCTACTTTCAGGATTTGTGTGAAAACTAATTGGGCCCTATCTTGCACCCAGCGCAATTGACTTTGTACACCGACGCATGTGTCATTCCTATTTTGCACCCGCGCAAAGCGCGCTTTTCCCTCCACAGAAGCACGTCGCTAAACTAGTGAATGAACTTGCGCTCCCTGGGCGGATCAGCGCAAAAAAAGAGGCGTGTTCCGGCGCAAACAATCCCTGGTGCTATTTTGCTGTTCCATTAAGCAATTGCGCCACTGACCAGAAAAAACCTAGTCTAAAGTCAGTGGTGCGTTGCGCGCTGTTCATTATGCTATTTTAAGGGCGCATGTTTGACCTTAATGTATATAGCGTGCACAACGCGCATACACTTTGCTCATATAATCTACACAGATTTTTATTAAGATTCATAAATTGTTACACTAAAAAAATATTAACACATGAGATGACGGAAATCATTGTGGTTTGTCACGAAGATGTGAAAAAATAGGCATAAATCTTGCTTACAAATTATTCAGGCTAATTGTAGTAATTAAGGATCAGACCTGTTTGCCCAATAGTGGCAATACATATATGTATATAAGGACATCTGACAAATTGGTTTGTCCGTCAAGAACCAGGAAAAAAAATCGATGAAACAATTGTGGCTATTTCCTCCCACGCCTGTTTAACCGACGCTATTTTGGGTGGGTTTCTCCCATCCCCATACAACACAATTTCTCTGTCTTTCACTGCTCTTACAAGAACATCAGTCTCCTCGGCTGTGAAACGCTCTTGGCGTGCGCCTGGTAAATACGCCATAATAATAGCAATCCATAATGGAACTTGCGCACCTGCTTTTAAAGGGAATGTTGGATGACGCTCTGATTGGTTTATTTCACGTTACGCCCAAACCACACCTATGAATAATGAAGCTACTTCAGACCCACCCATTTTAGATTTGCGCCGGGCGCAAGAGCCATTTATCCCGCCGGGAAAATAGCAACAGCGGCGAGACCCGCCCACAAACTTACTTGCGCTTCGCGCTTTGACACTTGCGTTTCAGATCGTTTAAATAGGGCCCATAATGTTTTGGGTCATATTTATGGAGAAATATAGAAAATTCTAAAGGGTTCACAAACTTTCAAGCATCGCTGTATACTAAACCCACCCATCTCTCAGAGCTCCACCCCTAAACCTCCCAGTCTCCACCCCCTAGATGTGGATCCAACCATGCCCATTGGATATCATGTGGTCTGCAGTGAGGGTATACTGGCTATCTTGCCACCCCCACCCACCCCCAAAACCAAATGTTTGTGAAAAGCGTTCATAGCCTACTACTCAAAGTTCATTTATGGCATACTGGTCAGCAGTAACAATGTATTTGAACACTACAGGTAAAAGAAGTTAACACGCTGGTTCTCCAAAAATGAAAATTCTGACATCAATTACTCACCCTCATGTCGTTCCAAACCTTCAAGTCTTTTGCTCATCTTCAGAACATAAATGAAGGTCTTTATAATAAAATCTCAGAGTTTTCTGACCCTCCATTGATAGTCCATGCAACTACTCCTTGCACAATAACATGCATTTCTGGAAAAAAGAACAGGCATCACGTTTAAATACTGTACAGAGTGCTCCACAATTTATATGCACTCTTTATCATTTTGTTTTTCGTTAAAAATTCTAACCTTAAAAGAAAATCATAATAATAATAATAATAATAATAATAGAAAAAATATATAATTAATTATATTAGAATACAGTATATAAAATATTTGTGTTCCACAGTGCCCCCTTCATTTAATACTTTACCTATTACTCTCTTCACCAGGGACGGACTGGGAATAAAAAACGGCCCTGGACTTTGACTAAATCCGGCCCAAAGCAATCGTCGAGCGGAAACTAGACAACTGTCTGTCTGCGCCATCTTTGTGTTGTGTTGATTTAAACACTAAATTTAAACACTCTCTGTACTGTCAGGTAATTTGTCTTCTTCTGAGGGTGGATTGACAAAAAAAAAAAAAAAAAAAACCTCTAGGATGATCTGACTTGGGGCGCTTAAAAGTAATTTACCAAAAGGTCCTATTCCAAGATAGCATGGAATAGATTATATAATATGCTGTAACAGAACATTATACAATCTTTTCCATGCTGTCTTAAAATGAATTTATTACTAAATAATTATTCATTTATTAATGAATTTATTACTAAATAATTTATGCAGTAATTAATCTAACTGCACAAATAATAATACCACATCTAAATTAAAATACACCATTACAAATGTAACTTCTGTATTCAAAATCTTCAAAGTTTGTAAGCATTAACTGTAACGTAACTAACATTTTTTAAAGTAAAAGCACAAAATATTTCTTGATATAAGCTACTGCATGTGGCATTTTACAGCTAAAAAGTTGAAGTTTAGCTGTTTTAACTACTGTAATCGTTAAAAATGTAGCAACCTGAATATCACTTCCTAACATCATCCCTAGTAAGTAACTCTTTCTCCTCTCATGTTCCATACTTACTGTATTTTCTGCACTATAAGTCACACTTTTTTCATAGTTTGGCTGGTTCTGCGACTTATTTATCAAAATTAATTTGACATGAACAGAGATAAATGAACCAAGAGAAAACATTACCATCTACAGCGGCGAGAGGGCGCTCTATGCTGCTCAGTGCTCCTGTAGTCTACACTGAGCAGCATAGAGCGCCCTCTCACGGCTGTAGATGGTAATGTTTTCTATTTTTGGTTCTAAATAAATGCGACTTACAATCCAGTGCGATTTATATGTTTTTTTTCCTCATCATGACGTATTTTTGGACTGATGCGACTTATACTAAGGTGCGACTTATAGTATGAATGAGGTGATGACTGCGTGCGTGGTTGGTGGTGGGCCGCCCCGCCAGCCGTCCTGGAGTACCGGCCGTTCTGTGATTCTCCAGATCACACAGATGGCCAGTCCTCCCCTTCTCTTCACACACAAGGGCTAATCCATGGCTAGGTGTGCATTACATAATTTTAATGCATGAAGTGCAGGCAAAGAACCACATGACATGAAACGGGTTGCCTCCATTAAAGTAGATTAAAATTCGGCCCGATAGTAAAAAAAAAAAAAAAAGTGGCTTAACTGGCTATATTCAAGCATGAATGAAGACTTTTTGTGGGTGATGGCAGGTGTAAAAAAAATTTAAAAATGTATTGGAATCTCAAAATTAACAGTCGAATATCACAGAACGAATATTCAAATTTCTGATCCAGCCCTAGGAATGATATATTTACACATTATATCAACCAAAAAAGTAAATCAGTATGTAACAGAAAGGGGTGGAATGGTATACAGATATCACATTTCTGTACGTATCTCGGTTTGGGGGACACAGTTCTATACAATTCTGGTACAGCAGACTAAACTATGCTCGATTTCTTTTCATTTATTTTGAATAGACAGCAGTTACAGTTAAAAAAATTTCCAATTTGATGTGAAAATAGTAAATATTAGAACACTTATACATATAAATATGCAGGGAATCAATTATTGACATACATTTGATTTAGTTTACACATAAACAAGGGAAAAACCATTGCGACAGGTACCGTAGCCTATATTTGCAGAGTTTCAGTTAATTTTGTGGCTGGATTCATTTGTTCACAGAATGGAAACTCAAATGGCAGAAAGCGACATTCTATTTGTTTTCTTTATTTACAATAGCATAATGTTTTTTCTTTGTAAATGTAGCCAAATAAAAGCAGAACTTTATACACTGACACATTATTAATAAGACAATACTTGTTTAAAGTTGATTAGAATAATCTTTTTTTATAGAGGACCGAATAGTACCATAAAGGATCCTAAAAGTATCATGATCTGTATTCCTTCTGAAAGACTTCTGAAACTGTACAATAGCTTTGTGATGATAATTTTAATTTAGAACTATCTCTTGGAATGCATGTTGAGATTTTCAGTGTTGCGGTAAGTCCATATAATTGTTTTGTGACCTTTTTTTTTTTTCAGTACAGTGTGTAAACCACGCTTCCCGCGTACGGCAGACCCTCCTCCTGCTTTCTCCTCCACCTCAGTTCTGGGAGGAGGGCTGAGTGAACTTGATCACTTACTACAGGAGCTTAATGCCACACAGTTCAACATCACAGGTGAGTGCTGACTTCTACTTTACTGTGTGAGTGCAAGGACAGAATATGACCCCGCAAACCCCTGGCAGTTATTGGCTCAGTCCATAATCTGTTCTTGTCTGTCAGAATGGAATACCTACTATTTACAACAACAACAATAAAAAAAATTCATGCAGTATGTTTACAGTCAACAAATGATCTGGAAATTCAACATAACTGGTTTATATTTTCTAAAATGTGCTGTTTTCAACCAGAGCATAGTATAAGGAACACTGTGTGCCATGCACCACTTGTACTTGACTGATTTTCCAGACTGCCGAAAGTAAATAACTTTTACTCAAAATTAGAATGAAAAAAATGTCTCAAAATAAAAATAAAAATAAATAAAATCAGTTAGAATATTAGGCAGTATTTGTTATATAGTCATCAGTATGCAGTAAGCAGTACCTAGTGTTTCATTTGAAAAAATAACTCCTCTGATGCATTATTTTTCCTTTGTCTTTATTAGATGAGATTTTGGCACAATTCCCCAGCACCAAAAAAGAAGATCAATTTTCAAAGTCTGGTCCATCCTCTACTGGGTTAGTGCACTGATATATATTGCGATATTTATTCATCTGTATACTAATTTTTCTACATATGCTTATTCAACATGTCTTATAATAGATAAGAAATTATATACCAGTTACTAATTAAATAATAGTATCATTACTGACTTATAACATATCATATCCCTGCAAATCTTCATTTAAATAAATGGCTTTATTTATAGTAATGACAACACATAATGGAGGAAAGTTAAACTCACAAATATCAAGTTAATATGGGTGTAAAGTTTATATAATTTTATTTATGATTGTCAGACAGTACTATATATATATATATATATATATATATATATATATATATATATATATATATATATATAATTTTTTTCTGCTTCTAGGTCAGCGAAACCCTCAGCTACATCTGCTACTTTAGAGCTGGACAAACTAATGGCGTCTCTATCAGACTTCAGAGTCCAAAGCACAGTATGTTTGATGCATACTTTTATGCATTTCCTGAAGTGTATATTGTTTACACTACTAGTGTCACCAGATTGAAATGCAAAATTAATAACTGTTTTTAAACTAGTTTTCCAAACACTCACCTTGTTGGCCAATAAATAACCAACCAGATTTGGTGACAATGTTGGTAACAATGTTAAACTCAGAAGTTGGTAGGACCAAACAAACAGTGCATTGTTGTGCGTCAAGTCAGACAAGTCTAAAGCACTTTATACAATATAGTGCACCTCAGTCATAATAGTGGTACCAACTATTGCCTTACTGATAGTTGACTCTGCATATTGAACTGGGTTAGGAGAGAGTTTATTAACAGATCACTAAAAAAAAAATAAAATAAAAAAAAAAAAACAGTGTATATATATATATATATATATATATATATATATATATATATATATATATATATATATATATATATATATATATATATATTAGGGATGCACCGGTTGACCGGCCATAAATCGGAACCGGACGGTTTCTGTTTAAAATACGCGATCGGCAATCGGCCGGTTTTCGGCCGATTTTTCCGGAAGTGCGCCCGCGTGCACAGACTACACTGTAATCATTCGCTATCATGTCATTTGTGTGGAAGTATTTCGAAAGCTGTGCGCAGGACACTGTCAGCCGTTCAGCAATGGCACAGTATAAAGCGAACTGCTGACTGCACAAAATAAGAGTCCCTTTCCTGCGCTCATTGAAGTACCTGTCCGCGCACTGCACAAGCGGAGACAGTTCAGCTCAACTTCTCACGTGTTGGATGAGAAATGAAACAGACTAAACTGTGACAAAACTGAAATGTTTTTTTTTTCTTTGCATACACGTTTGAAAAGCCAGAAGTAAACGTTAGTTATGTATAGGATGAGTATTTTTATTTTTCCTTAGAATTACATCGACTTAACTTGATTTAAAAATCACCTGCTGTAACACTGAAAAAAGGGTTTCATTCATTTTTAGGGTAATGATTCACATCTATATTTTTTAACTTGAGAAAATATTGATTTATTTTTCATTGCCTCAAGTAAAAAAATATAGATGTGAATCATTTTTTTTTATTATTATTATTGGAAGAATGAAACACTTCATCTTTGTTTTATTCGCACCAACATTATTTCATTTTAACAATTTGGAATAATGTATTTATATAGCATACTTTTATTTAGTCTCACTGGTAAAGACCTTTTTTTTTTTTTTTTTTAACCAAATTAAAAAACTAAAATACTGAATGTTGATTGAGTAACATCTTATTGAATGTGTGTTGATTGTGTTGTTTGGACTGTAGAACTATGCAGTTGTTGCCTTTACATTCACATGATTACAGTTAATGTTTTAATTTAAGGCCAGTTCTATGTAGTTTCAACCCAATTCAAAAACAAAAGCTAAATGCTGATCTCTGTGACATCTATGTTTGTGTTGAATGTAGGCTACTTACTGTGCTGCCATTAATTTCACATGGTTACGGTTATTGTTTTCAATAGCCAAAAGCCAGTTTGGCCTATTAAATACCAAATAAACATCTTGTTTATGCACACTTTACCTCATTCGTATTTGTTGCTTAAAGAAGAAAAAAAACAAAAACAAATCAGAAATCGTTATCGGCCAGTTTGCTTGTAAAAAAAAAAAAAAAAACAGTATCGGAATCAGCCATGAAAAATCATGATCGTGCATCCCTAATATATATATATATATATATATATATATATATATATATATATATATATATATATATATATATATATATATATATATATATATATATATATATATATTATATCTATAGTATTTTTGTGTAGCTGTTAAGTTATTCGTTTGTAACAGCCAGCAGCACCTGTGGGTCCTGTGGCATCTTCATCACAGCAAACAGCTTCTCCAACCTCTGCATCCTCTGGAGGCTCATTGGACAGCATGTTGGGTCTTCTCCAATCAGATCTGAGCAGGCAGGGAGTGCCTACCTCCTCTAAGGGAAACTGTTCCGCCTGTCAGAAACCAGTTGTAGGACAGGTAAAATTCTTTAATAAATCCTGAAATTAAGTTAATAAGTTAACTACCGGTAAATCACTACCACAACCATGTTTCAAATACATTGTTTTAAATCCTAGTTTGTAATGTTGTATCATCTATCAACTCTTTACTTGTTAAAAAAGTGTGTGTGTGTGTGTGTGTATGTATGTATGCATGTATGTATGTATGTGTGTGTGTGTGTGTGTGTATATATATATATAGGATTTTGGTTTCAAAAATGATGATAACTTTTGAAATGTAGATCTTGTTGCCCTGTCTCTTAGGTTGTAACAGCTCTGGGACGGGTATGGCATCCAGAGCACTTTGTTTGCTCTGAGTGTGAGTGTGAGCTTGGCAATTGTAATTTCTTTGAGAAAGATGGTCGACCATACTGTGAGCCTGACTACTTCACCCTGTACTCACCTCACTGTGCACAATGCAACAAGCCCATTCTCAATGTAGGTATATTGTACATTTATGTGTCCTATTCACAGCTGTACATTTATGTGTAAAATTCACAGCTGTACTGAAGCTGAATTAAGATGATAATCTATGACATGAAGAAACAAAAGTTCTATAGGACCATGCTCATTTACTCTGACAACTCACAGTGTTAGGGTAAGCATCTATTAACCTCTGCTTTCCTCCTCCATCCCATCTTTTCCTTAAATGTATTTATTATAACTTTTATTTAAAGTAAGTTGAGGGTGGAAAAATACTTCTAAAGCATTCATTAAACTTAATGTTTCAACATTTACTAATACATTATTTAAAATCAAATGTTGTAGCCTATCTGTTAACATTAGTTCATGGAAAATTAACTAACACGAACATTAAAATTTAATTAAAATCTTATTTATATTTAATAAACTTATATTCAATTTATTAACTAACATTGTTTAATAAATGCTGCTAAAATATATTGCTTATTAGGAGTTCATGTTTATGCATTAATTAATGATAACAAACGAGAACTTATTGTAAAATGTTAACTTTTTCTTTGTTGATAATGTTCTGTTTCATGCTGCTGTTAACAAGTCCAACAATGTGGGAGCATGCACTGTATATACATCCCAGATGTGAAACCATTAAATCAAAGCTTCAAAATGATAAGTAGGAATCTAGACTTTGAACTGCAGCCAATCTAATCATATTTTCGCCAAATTAATAGAGCAGTGGTTTTAAAATCCTAATTCTGGGGACCCACAGCACTGCAGATTGTCCATGTCTCATTTATTTAACACACTTGCGTCAAATCGTCAATCAGAGAATTCCATGAACTGAATTTCGTGTGCCAGATAAAAGACCTATAAAATTAGCAGTGGCGTGGGATCCAATGAAAAGACACAAAAAGGATCAAAATGAAATTTAGTGTGTCATGAGCCTTTATATGACACAGAATGAGCACTATGGGACCCCAGGTCCTTAATGCAGTGTTTCCCAACCTTGTTTCTGGAGGTACATAAACACCAGTCAAGTCAGCTTTGTTTATACTGTATAAGACTATACAATACAGACTCTGTCAAAGCAGTTTCACCGAGAAAATCCAGGGCAAAAAGCAGGCACAATTATGGATACTCAACTATGGAGACAGTTCAGAATCTGCCATAGAGCAGCTCTAAAAGACAAAAGTGCCATAATTTAGCTCAGGTCAGAATGACAGTCTTGTTTCAATTCAGAACAATAATACTGTTAATACATAAAAGTTAATACATTTGAAACAAGTTAAATTCAGCTACAAGCAGTTCTGCATAAGGCATCAATGACATTATTTAGCTTCAGTCAGTTCAGTGTTGATGTTGCAAAATGCTGTTTATATTTAAAGAAGGGGTCCATTCTTCATATGTGGATTACCGATTTGACATGATCCAGGATTGTTGGGTTCTTCAAAGCTCATCCTGAAGTTGCTGTCATAGCAACAGGTCCCAACAAGATTAGATTGCATAATTTTAGGTGAAAGTGATACTGGAAGTGTGTCCCATCCACTGCTATTTTCTTACAACCTTATTAAACTAAAAAATGTTTGGAAAAAATGGTTTTATTAATTGAGAGATTTATTTATGAAGGAATAATTATCTTTTTATTGGACACGCATTACATACTGTACAGTCTGAGCCATGCATTTATTTAAACGGTGAGCTTTTATGCTGGTGGCTTTAATGCATCGCAGGAGACGTGGACTCACTTCTCAAATCTCGAAAATGGATTTTATGATGCATAATTAATTTAAACACATTTAGTTATGTTTTAAGATAGGTCATATTAATTAAAAAACTTTAATGCTGTCACATGTAACACATCTGCTTCAAAAGTCATGTGACACACAGCAGCCACAACAGCACTTAAAGGGGGGGTGAAATGCTATTTCATGCATACTGAGTTTTTTACACTGTTAAAGAGTTGGATTCCCATGCTAAACATGGACAAAGTTTCAAAAATTAAGTTGTACATTTGAAGGAGTATTTTTGTTCCCAAAATACTCCTTCCGGTTTGTCACAAGTTTCGGAAAGTTTTTTTTGAGTATGGCTCTGTGTGACGTTAGATGGAGCGGAATTTCCTTATATGGGTCCTGACGCACTTCTGCCGGAAGAGCGCGCGCTCCCGTATAGCAAGGCTGAGCAGCACAGACAGTTCACTGATCAGAGCGAGAGCGTCGCGAAAAGTCACAAAAGAAGTGTGTTTTTGGACAACCCTGCACAGATTACCAAAAGAGAAACAGCATTAAGGGACCAGTGGATGGAGTTTATTTTACAGAGCATCAACGGAGTTGTGCAAGTGTTTTTGTTTGTTCCCTGCATTTCGAAGATGCTTGTTCACAAGGCCCAGTTTGACGACAGATTTGCGTATCGTTTATTTCTTAAGGATGATGCAATCCCAAGGAAAAAGGGTCACGATCGTGTGTCGGAACCGCAGGCGGTGAATAAAACTGCTTCAAATATCTCTGCCTCCTTGTTAGTGCGTCCCCTCCCATGTCAGAGACTCGGGTTCGAGCCCCGCTCGGAGCGAGTTGTTGCTGCTGCTGCTTTCGTTCAGTTTCAGCCTCTGGATCTGATTCTGGATAATAAATACACGGCTGAATCTGACTGTAAGCCATGGTTTGTTTTGGAGGATGGGTTTTCCCTCACGGTAATGTCACAGCTTCCACATGCTCTCAACACAAAAGCCTATTCGCGCTCGTGATTCTTTAGCTCCGCCCACACGTCACGCCTCCAGTCGGTCGTGTTTTTCCGGGAAAAATCGGAACAGACTATATTTCTCTTATGAATATAATAAAACCAAAGACTTTTTGGATTTATGAAGGATGCAGTACTACTCTATATGTACTCAAGATTAACAGGATATTGAGTGAAAACGAGCATTTCACCCCCCCTTTAAAATCATTTGCGAAACTACCACCAGGTGGCGCAAAGGGACGGAATGCGAAATGAATGTAATTGTAAAATGAGATAAAAGAAGGAAGTAAAACAACAATAACATTATGATATAACATTGTAACATTAAAAAAAAAACATAAAATTTTTTACAATTTGTTAATTTCGAAATGTAGGATAGTCTTAGGCTACAGTCTACTCAACAAAAATTAAAAGAAGACAAAGGATCATATGTATGCTATTTTTATTAAACAGTAAATAAATATAAGGCCTATATATATATATATATATATATATATATATATATATATATATATATATATATTATTTTTTTCTTTTCTTTTCTTATTTTTCGGACTATAAGTCGCACCTGACTATAAGTCGCAGGACCAGCCAAACTATGAAAAAAAGTGTGACATATAGTCCGGAAAATACGCTATGTATATACATGCCAAGCTAAATGTTTTCATTTCATTTTCATTTCGGTTCATACTTGTTTTAAAAAAATCTTCAGGTTTTATATGCAGAGCGAAATGAGAACGGTCCAGCATTTAGCAATAATTAGTATTAACTCTGTTATTATTCTTGATTTTTCAAACTACCAACACTTTGCATTTTTGAATTATGCCTTATGTGTGGCCAAAAATTCAGTATTATTTGTTTCAGCTGTTTAATCGCGCTGGTGCCTCACGCACATATTCACTGGAAACAGCAGTCGTTCACCAGCCATCCGGCGTGAGCACTTTGATATTTTGTTAATTATGATTTCTTTCCATCGATACTGAAAAATGCGTGAACTACACAGCCTATTTACCTCATGACTAATAGTTAAGCTTCAAATGGGCAACATCACGAATATGGAAACATTTGGATTTCTCCAGAATGAGAAAGCCCAACCTTTCCTTATGCTTAGCTTAAAATTATTATTATTTTTTGTTTTTTTTTATTACTAAGCCTATATTAATTATTATATACTGCAATTATATTTATCCATTAGAATTATATATTTTTTATTCTTGTTTTGTTCTGATAAATTTGTTAAATTTAAAGGATTTGTTGTAAAGTGAAAGGAACTGAAAATATCCTGTTGGTACATTATAACATTATTAAGGCCATCCATTATTATTTCTAAATGTAATATAATGCAACTTATACCTGACTTTTTTCCTCTCGCAAATTCTGATTTATTTTTTAGTGTGTTAAAAAAAAAAAAAAAAAAAATAGAATCCATTAAAATGAAACCTATACACGACTCATATATTTTTTACTCTGACAAACTTAATTTATTTTTTAGCGTGTTTAAAAAAATAAAAAATAAAGAAAACATCCAGCAAATGAAAATAGGCGATTAATCCGTTAAAATTTGTTACTCTGGGTTAACAGTAATTATAATTATTTTATACTTCAGAACAGAGCCTGGGCCTAATCTAGGCTATCCAGGGTTTTCTTTTTTTTTCATTGCATCTGAAAATGACTTTGTTCACATTCACTTCACGCGTTCTGGAGCAGATCAGCCTCCCGTGCTGCCCAGCTGTGGACGATTTCAAAATGTTTAATATACAGTACAGACCAAAAGTTTGGACACACCTTCTCATTCAAAGAGTTTTCTTTATTTTCATGACTATGAAAATTGTAGATTCACACTGAAGACATCAAAACTATGAATTAACACATGTGGAATTATATATGGAATATGTGTGCAAAATTTTGGTCTGTACTGTAAAGGTTGCTGTCCAATTTTATACCGGAATTGTTCATTTAAAAAAATCTAATTATATTGTTAGTTCTAATTATATTGTTAAATTAAATAGATACGTTATTCAAGTTCATTTAGGGTATTTAACATTCAATGTGACATTTTTAGCATTTTTTACTTATAAACTCCTTGATAATTTAAAGTTAGTTTAATAGTATTTAACTTCAAGTTTAAAAAAAAGGTTTTTAATTTCCTAAATTATTGTTATTAATTAATAATATGTTATCATGTTTATTCTTGTAGAAAATACGTGTTTATTCTTTAACAAAATAAGGGAATAAATAATGGATGATCCGAATATTTGTTTTGCTTCACCTATTTATGTAGGCTACAATTATAAATAATAATAATAATAATAATAATAATAATAAAATCATGTAATAAAAAAAATACCATTAGCCTGAGTAATTTTGACCATTATAGAATTGTGACTTTAAAGGTTAGTGATTTAGGAGTTCTTCACAGCCAAAAAACAGACCGAATTCAGTTCAGCTGGATGGGGTTGGGTTTTTGGGGGTAGTTATGTATGACATCGAGATCAAGGTGTGAATTTGCTCTTTCATATGGACAGTGTCTTATGAGGCTTTCACTTGCTGAACTGGTTTATATAGTTCAGCAAGTTGTTGTTTTGGTTTTAGACTGAAAAATGGTCCACCCCCACGTAAGATTTTTTCTAGTTCTAGTCGTTCGTTTTGTTATATTCAACTAATCATAGGTTTATATTAAATTTACATAATCAAATCTTAATATATTCCGCGCTCAAGCCCATGCATTAAGTTTGCAACAAAGCACATGCAGAAGTAGCCTAATAATTGTGAAAAATTAGAAATGTTAATTATTTATTAATAAACAAATGTTTTCTTGTCGGCTGCAAGATGAAGTTCACAGTGCTGGCTCTCTCCGACAAGAGAAATGCAACATTCACAGATTACACAATTATTTTTAGTTTAAAAAACATTTCAAGCTTTCTATAGATATATTATTAATGTATTTGAGACACCACAATATTATGTTAAGTAAAAAATAATAAATTCATTATCAGGAAAAAATTTAAGTGATGAGAAGGTGCCTCCCTGTCATTAATGCACATTAATAATTTTTGCACAAACACTTGAATATGAACGTCGTGGTTTTCACTCGCTCCAAGAGCGCTCCATCACAAATACAATTAATGCCAACAGCCCATAATATAACTGCATATTCAGCATAGCTTGATCAGAAGATTACAATGACTGCAAGAGTCGAGAGGGATGTTAAGAATTCGTTTCTTTTACTGATTATTTTCGGGTTAAAGCATGATATAAAAAGATTCACACGCAATTGCTTTCGCAATGCATTCAAACAAATGTAATCTTACAGTGCTACTACATTATCAGCATGCTATCTGATTTTGAAATCTTGAAGAAGTTAATCAATCTGTTTAGATAAAATAACTGACAAAAACTTCATAAATACCCAACTTTCATCTGTGAATATTAAATATATTTAAACTATAGTGTTTTTCTTTAATTTTCCGTGACTGAAGCAGTCAAATGTAACACAATGAACATGACAACACAGAGTAATTTATCAAAACCACTGACTTGTTTGAAGAACCAAATTAGCCAAGGATCAGTTACCAGGATTAAAAGATTTGGCATCTGTCAAATGATCTCAAATGTATTAAGTGAGGTACGAAGAATGGGCCCCAGCTGTATGGAGGATGATAGTGCCAACATCCAGCTCAATTCTCAGTCTCACTTGTCTCAAAATCTCACTTATCTGACTTATCCATTTCTGGTCTTGGAGAATCTACTAACAATCTGATGAGTTGAAATCAGATGTGTTTAATAAGGTTTGAAAATGTGTATGTCTTACATGAACAGTGTTGATAAACTCTAATGCATAGAGTATATGTTGACACTTAGGGCCCCTCAGCACACAGAAAAAGATAGGATCCAGAAATCATTTTGTTGTTGTTGTTTGGCCTTATATTAATTGGCATAATGCATGTTTTCTAACTTCTAATCTTCTAAATTAAGATTTTTTACATCAGTAAATAGATTAAAAAAGCTTTCCATTGATGTATGGATTGTTAGGATTTGACAATATTTGGCAGAGATTAATTGAAAATCTGGAATATGAGGGTGCAAAAAATAAAAGTACTGAGAAAATCATCTTTGAAGTTGTCCAAATAAATTCTTAGCAATGCATACAGTACTAATCAAAAATTAAGTTTTGATATATTAAGGGTAGGACATTTACAAAATATCTTCATGAAAAATAACCTTTACTTAATATCCTAATGATTTTTAAAAGATAAATCTAGTTTTTTTTAGTTTTGCCATAAATTTCCCTAAATATGTAATTTGAAGTTGTTCATCTTTGTTTGTAACTCAGTATCAACTCCCATAGCCTTATACTGTATATTATCTGGCCCTAATCTGGCTTTATTATGTTCTTCTTCAGAAAATGGTGACTGCGCTGGATAAAAACTGGCATCCAGAATGCTTTAGCTGTGTGAAATGCAGCTCAACATTTGGAGATGAAGGTATGGGGTGATGAGCAATGAATGAATTAATTGAGATATCAGTAAATCAATCAATTATCATGTGGATAAATAGATAAGTTATTCAAGAATTCAAGATAATTCATGAATTTAAAAAATGAAAAGAGTCCAAACAAATTAATGAATTATGTTATTTTTAATAGTGTTTTTATTAGATTATTTCTCTTTTATTGATCCATATATATATATATATAAAATTTATTAATTTTTTTATTTATTTTTTTGACCATGGAGACTGGGCCTGTTTGTAAATTCAGTAATGTGCTGCAACTAAATAGACCTTTTTTTTCTTCTTTAAACCCTCCCAACCAACTTCTAGTGATGTGGGGGATATTTGATATATTTTTTATTGAGGCTTTTATTGACTGACTGGGACTTTTTGATTATTTCCTTGGAAATGGAGATGGTCATTTTCATTGATTTAGCTATTTCTTATAGCCACTTTCCATTTTGTGAAGTTCAACAACTTTTGCCACACATCAGAGCTATATTCCTTGGTAACTGACTATTTTTGGCTACTTGAAAAGTTGGCCATTAACTAGCTTAACTAGCTTAAGGTAAGCCATTTTCCATACTAGCTTCTTGAAGTAGTCTGTTGTTGCATACATTCTCTGTTACTACTTGTGCACTGAGCTTGGATCGATGGGAAGCTGATAATTATAAGTACTGTTTTTCACTGCTTTCTGTCTTCTACCTTATGCTGTTTGTTTAGGCAGCTGACTAGCCCTGTCACAACCAAGGGCTGCAGGGGTTCCCAATAGGTTCTGCTAGTGAAGAAAAAATCTCCTCATAATAAATAATAATAATGTTTATATATATGTTGGCTTTCTCAAGCCCAACAAAGAAGACTAAGAATCTCATCTTTCTTGATAACAGCTTGCTGCTGTTGTGCTATGTAAACTCCTCTTACCCTGAGCACCCTCACCCTCTTTGTAAGTGCACTTAAGGACACACAAAATATTAAAAACAGTCCATGACACCTTAACCATAGGCTTAAGCAAGTTAAGTGGGCTTTGCCTTGCTAATGGGCTGATTTTTACCATTGCGTACAGTGGATAATCTCAAAAAAAAAAAAAAAAAAAACTGTACTTGAACTGTACTATACTTACACTGTTCAATTCAATTCAAGTTTATTTGTATAGCGCTTTTTACAAAACAAATCGTTACAAAGCAACTTTACAGAAAATTATGTTTCTACAATATTTAGTAGTAGCTAGTAGTTTGTGCACATTTGACAGGATTTTAGGAAAAATAAAAATAATAATAATAAAAGACGTAGTCAGCTAGACGATGAACTATTAATATTAATTAAGTTATTATATGATTCAGTCACACATTTAGCAATAATTGTTAGTTCTGTTTGTTGATTCAGGGTTAGCATCATCTGAGGTCCTCTGAGGGTCAGCATCATCTCTTCTCAGGTGTTCTGGATCCAGACTGGAGCTTGTGTAAATCCTAGTTACCACAGGATGTAAATCCCGTGGTGAAACATAGAAACAAAATTCAGACATCATTAGCATAGCTGCTGATCCAACAAAGTAAAATTAGTTTAACCCAAGCTAATGAATAAAAATGCACCTTTGATCAGATGCAACTACACTCACAATTAAAAAGATACATTATTCGAATGCTTGGCGAACGAGATGTGTTTTTAATCTAGATTTAAACAGAGAGAGTGTGTCTGAACCCCGAACATTATCAGTAAGGCTGTTCCAGAGTTTGGGAGCCAAATGTGAGAAAGCTCTACCTCCTTTAGTGGACTTTGCTATCCTAGGAACGACCAAAAGTCCAGCGTTTTGTGACCTTAGGGTGCGTGATGGGTTGTAGCGTGGTAGAAGGCTAGTTAGGTACGCTGGAGCTAAACCATTTAGGGCCTTATAGGTAAGTAATGATAATTTGTAACTGATACGGAACTTAATAGGTAGCCAGTGCAGAGACTGTAAAATTGGGGTAATATGATCATATTTTCTTGACCTCGTAAGGACTCTAGCTGCTGCATTTTGGACTACCTGTAGCTTGTTTATTGACGAAGCAGGACAACCACCTAGAAGTGCATTACAATAGTCCAGTCTAGAGGTCATGAATGCATGAACTAGCTTTTCTGCATCAGAAACAGATAACATGTTTCGTAGCTTGGCAATGTTTCTAAGATGGAAGAATGCAGTTTTTGTAACATTGGAAATATGATTTTCAAAAGACAAATTGCTGTCTAATATAACAACCAGATTTCTGACTGTAGAGGAAGTAACAGTACATCTGTCTAGTTGCAGATTGTAATCTACAAGATTCTGTGTAGTGTTTTTTGGTCCAATAATTAGTATCTCTGTCTTATCCGAATTTAATTGGATAAAGTACACTGTCCTGTACTTAAAGGGTTAGTCCACCCAAAAATAAAAATTAACCCATAAAAACTGTTCAGTCTATTATTGATTTTTATTTCCACTTCACTTTTATCCAAGGAGACATAACTATTTGCACTGTATTTATCAGTGGGACAATATTCATAAAATACTATAACCTAGAAATAATTTAAAGGGGTCACTTGCAAGTCACAACAGTATGAATTCTGTGCCCAGCAACATCTGATTAAAATATTATGCTAACAGTGAGTGGTGGTTTCAGACATTACAGTGTCATACTGACTCTTATTCTGCCTGAAAGAATGAAAGGTTCGTTCTGAAGTCGGAGTAATTCGACCAGTGAGATGAAAGAAGTGTTTCAGCGCAGCCCACAAGTGTGAATGAAATATTGAAGCCATAAACCGATTTGTAAACCCCAAATGAAAAATGAGAAATCAAGCCAAAATCTAATTTTCCCCTTGTGAAAATAAACAGAAAAACGAGTAAACAAGCCATTTTCGTTTCTTGTTATTGCATTTTAAATAGGAAATGAAATGATCAAACATACATAATCAGGGTATCTTCCGTCCATTCCAAATCCGTTTCCAATTAAAAAACAGAAAACGAAAAACTCAAGAGGATTCAAGTGAGAGAACATGAACTAAATAACGAGAAATGGAAAATGGCTCGTTTATTCGTTATTCCATCTAGGTTAACAAACGGAAAATGAGTTTTTGACTTGATTTCTCATTTTGTCGTTTGGAGTTTAAAAAACGGTTTATGGCTTCAATATTTCATTCGCTCTTGTGAGTGGAGCTGAAACGCTCCTTTCATCTGATTGGTCGAATCGCTCCGCCTTCAACTCGGTCTCCTCAGTCTTTCAGAATAAGAGTCTTGCAAGAGTAATGTCTGAAACCAGATGTAGCTGGACACATAATTTGTGCTGCTGCGACTTGCAAGTCACCCCTTTAAATTATTTATAGGTTATAGTATTGTATGAATATTGTCCCACTTTTAAAACAGTGAAAATAGTTCTGTCTCCTTGGATAAAAGTGGAAATAAAAATCAATTATAGACTGAACAGTTCCATGATAATATGTCTGTAACATTTACCACTCTCGTCTTTTAAGTCTACAGGCAATAGGTAGGTGTGTGTGTGTGTGACATTAAAAATTAATTGGGAAAATTAATATAGTTCATTTTATGAAATAAATTTGTAATATTAGTTTTATTACATAATAAATTGAATGATGTTTTTCTTTTAGCCTTGAGAAAGCCGACATATATTTGAACATTATTATCATTTATTATGAGAGTAATTGACAACGACTAAAATTTTAATGTTTCACCAAATTCAGCTCAGATCTTCAGACTTGTTTGACTCGTTGCTGTAACTGGTCAGATTTTGTCCTTCTCAAAAAATCCTAGTGACTTTCATTATCTGAGCAATGAAGGTCTTACACTTAATGTCCACTAGAGGGGGAGACAGGATTTCTGTTCATGTAAGTTTAAATGACAGATAAAACATGAATTTCATGTGTACTACCATGAATATGCCATATCTGTGTACAAGAATAAACTTCACACTTCAAGTTGTACTTAAAACTTCCCATTCTGGCTTTTTCAACCTACCTGCAAATTTATTTTAACATTTATTTTTTGTTCACACTGGTTTATGCATTTAATGTTTGTCCATGTGGAACTTTTATTTTTCATGAGCAGTACATTTTAAGATGTACTTGGTGTTGATAAATCACATGCACTGAATGTAAAGTGCTAATGTCAGGACTCTCAGTCCTCCTCCTGGATGGCCAGTGTCCTGCAAAGTTTAGATACACCAAATAAACACACCTAAGCTAAGCAAGGCCTTCAGGATCAGTAGCAATGTCCAAGCAAGTGTGTTTGAACTGAACTCTGCAGAACATGTTTCTCCCGGTTCAGGATTTGTACAGTTTGATGTCTGCATGCAGAGGTGTACTTCAATAAGTACAATGTAAACTGTATCTATAAAGACAAAATCTTCAGATCAGCATTTAGGCCACTGCCTTGAGGTCTCCATCCATTGGTCAAAACAGACCTCGCACCCCACCACACTCCTGCTAGCTGTCAACATTAACTGCGGCTGGTGCCAAATAAAAATTATTATGTATCCCTTGTGCATTGTTCAAATTCACTACCCTTTCGTTATGTTTTGGATTAAAACATCCACTCAATTAAACTGCTATAAGCAATAGATTAATTTTTTTTTCCCCTTAACTTATTGTTGGTGGCTGTTTTTGCTCCATTGACTTCCATTATAATTAGCTTTTTGATTGCAAAGCCATGACGCATAATCATGCATTCTTTTGTGGTTTTCAATTTGTTATTTTTTAAAGTTGATCACTAGGTGGAACCATTATTTATTATTTTTTTTTTTTTTATTTAACCTTTATTTAACCAGGAAAGTCCCATTGAGGTTAAAAACCTCTTTTTCAAGGGAGTCCTGGCCAAGAGGCAGCAAAAACACAGTCAATTACATTTATAAAAGTTATACAATACAAATAATTAAAAACATTTGCAATTTAAACAGGTCATTTCAGGTTCTCTCAATCTGGACTTAAAAGCATTTAAGGAAATGAGTTCAGATAATTTCAAGTCTTTTTGCAAAAAGTTCCATGCAGAAGGAGCTGAGTAGACAAAAGCCCTTTTTCCCAGTTCTGTACGGGCAAATGGAACAAAGAGCAGCAAGTGATCATTTGATCGCAATGAATAAGAATCAACACTTCTCCATGTGATTAAACTACAGATGTAGGATGGCAAAAGACCAAGCATGGCCTTATAGATAAAAGTATGCCAGTGCCCTGATCTCCTGTTGGACAACGATGGCCATCCCACTCTGGAATATAATTCACAATGATGGGTCAAGTTTTTACAATTCGTAATAAATCTCAGAGACGCATGATAAACAGTGTCAATCTTATACAGACATTGTGCTGAAGCGGTCCTATACACCAGGTCTCCATAATCTAAGACAGATAAAAATGTTGCAGTGACTAGCTGCTTTTTTGCTTTAAAAGAAAAACAAAATTTATTTCGAAAGAAAAAGGACAGTTTAAGTTTGAGTTTCTTCACAAGGTTGTCTATATGAGGCTTAAAAGTGAGAGCATCATCAAGCCAGATACCAAGGTACTTATAAGAATGAACCACCTCTATGACACTTCCAGTCAAAGTGAACACAGGAGGAGGAGCTTGAGAAACCTTCTTAGTATTTCTAAACAGCATCAGTTTGGTCTTATCAGCATTGAGAACCAGCTTAAGCTGCATAAGCGTACGTTGAACCACATCAAAAGCTTTCTGCAAAGACTCAACCGCTTTAGCTGGGGATGATCCAAAACAATAAATAATCGTGTCATCAGCATAGAAATGCATATTAGCATCTGACATATTGTGGCCTAGTTCATTTATATACATAATAAACAATAGAGGACCTAATATTGAGCCTTGTGGCACCCCCTTTTGGACCTTCACTAATGCAGAACATAGACCATCACATTTAATGCACTGAGTCCTGTCACTCAGATAATTCATGAACCAGGAAACTACACAATCAGACAATCCCAGACAAAGAAGCCTTTGCTTTAAAACAGCATGGTCCACTGTGTCAAAAGCTTTCGACAGATCAAGAAAAAGTGATGCACAGAATTGCTTTCTATCAAGAGCGACAAGTATGTCATTAATTACTTTTGTAACAGCAGTGATGGTACTGTGCTTTTTCCTGAAGCCTGACTGCAGTTTAGAAAGGAGTTCATTTGAGTATAAAAACTCTTTTATTTGGTCTGAAACAAGGGATTCTAAAATTTTTGACAAAACACACAAATTAGATATAGGCCGATAGTTAGTTAAAACTGCTGGATCACCTCCTTTAAACAAGGGAGTAACAAAAGCTGACTTCCAAACTGATGGTATTTCATTGTTTTGAATTGACAGATTAAAAATAATTGTAAGGGGCTCTGCAACAAAATCAGCCGCCTTTTTCAAAAAGTAAGGCTCTATTAAATCTGGTCCAGGAGGTTTTCTGTGATCTAATGCTTTAAGAGCTCCATGCACCTGCTGCACAGTAAAAGAAACAAAATTAAAAGGCTCTCCAGAAAACACTGATGAGTATGTGCATGGAGTGACAGCGACTACTCCTGTCGACTCGGACAGAGAACCAACTGATACAAAATGCTCATTAAAGCAATTTAAGACATCAACTCTGTCGTAGACTGGAAGAGAGTTTTTTAAGACAAATTTTGGGAGGGCTTCATTACTTTTATTCACAGAAAGAGACTTGATGACTTTCCAAAATTTCTGTGGATTATTGAGGTTTTCACTTGTGACTGATAAATAATATTCTGATTTAGCCTTTTTGATAAGAGAGGTACATTTATTTCTTAGTTGTCTGAAAATGGACCAGTCAGTGGCAGAATCACCATTTCTAGCTTTAGCCCATGCCACATTTCGCTGATGGATAATGTCTGACAACTCTGGAGAAAACCAAGGGTTTTCCCGTCCCTTCACTCTGTGCTTTGTCCAAGGAGCATGTTAACCCTTTAGATAGGCCTGTGCAAAAAAAGCTTAGTTTCTGACTTGTCTATGAAGCTGTATGGAGTATAACAACATATTATATTGTGTTTAGTGTGTAAGAGAGAGAGGGAGAGAGAGAGAGACCTTTGCGCCCTTACCTTGATGTATTTGAGAAAATCTAAATGTACACCTCAGCTCTCAGAACTACATGGAGTAAACAAACGTGTATTTATGCACCTGCTGCCTTTTAATGGCGGTGATAAGTATAGACTATACAAAAGCAAAGTACATGGACTTAAACACTTGCATGCCATCCTGCTGGTCATTTGTTGGTGAGAAGAGCAGTAAGCAATACGAGAAATTGAATTGAATTGAATTGAGAAAGGGCTTGAATGGAACCAAAGTTTTAGAAATGATTATGCAGTTTGACCCCTCCAGCTAGCTGCAGCTTATTTGAAGTTGGTATTGTATTTTGATCCATAATTAATTATGTTCAAAGTATTTTTTTTACAGGATTTAAAGGTTTTAAACTGGCTTTACCATCAAGAAAAGACAAGCATTTCACACATAGGCCATCCGTACTTTTCACCATCAAATGGCAGCAGCACTTCTTTTTTAAATTGTTAACTCCATGTAGTTCTGAGAGCTGAGGTGCATATTTGGATTTTTTCAGATACATCAAGGTAAGTGCACAAAGGACTCTCTCTCTCTCTCTCTCTCTCTCTCTCTCTCTCTCTTTCACACACACACACACACACACACACACTCACACTATAATTTGCTGTTAAACTCCATATAACTCCATATACTAGCCAGAAACTAAGCCTTTTTTGCACATTTTGTGTGTTTTTTTTCTACCCTGATTTGGGTACATCATTTATGAACTTGGTAATTAAAGAGTTAAAATCTTGGATTTTTTTTAACATTTGGTAGTTTTGATCAGGACTGAGGTTGATTAATAGATTTACGCAAAAAAAAAACAAACAAAAAAAACACTTTATTTGATACATTTTTACTGCAGTTTTATGTAGTGGGTGTTTTCATCCAGAAGATAACGAAAGTATAGTGTATTTTCCCACAGTGTACTGTTGAGTTTTTTTTTTAAATATCAAGCATTTTCCCAAAATATGTCTCAAAATAAGATTTGTCACCAAAAATCATTCCATTAGCTGAAACACAGAGAAAGTTGTGGCCAAAATAAGACTCAACTTTACCCCCTAGTGGACGAAAACGTCCCCAACAACGCATTAGGGGTATTATGTAACAGCAATTAGTACAAGTACATTTGACTTGCAGTTTTCCAAAACGTAATCATTTTAATTTGGCACCAGCTGCAGTAGTTAATGTTGTTTTATATTATACAGCTATCATTGAACTAAGGTGTACCCCCCTACCACCCCATCTATCATTGAAGAACCTGTGTTACACATGAAATTCATGTATTTATCTGTAATTTAAACTTACATAAACAGAAATCCTGTCTCCCCCTCTAGCGGACTTTAAGTGTAAGTCTTTCATCGCTCAGATAATGAGTCACTAGGATTTTTTGAGAAGGACAAAGTCTGACCAGTTACAGCAACGAATCAGAAGAGTCTGAAGATCTGAGCTGAATTTGGTGAAACATTAAAATTTTAATCATCACTTGACTCTCATAATAAATGATAATAATGTTCAAATATATGTCGGCTTTCTCAAGGCCAACAAAGAAGATTGTTCAATTTAGTATGTAATAAAACTATTACAAATTTATTTCATAAAATGAACTATATTAATTTTCCCAATTAATTTTTAATGTCACACACACACCTACCTAGTGCCTTTTGACTTAAAAGACGAGAGTGGTAAATGTTACAGACATATTATCATGGAACTGTTCAGTCTATAATTGATTTTTATTTCCACTTCATTTTTATCCAAGGAGACAGAACTATTTGCACTGTATTTACAGTGGGACAATATTCATACAATACTATAACCTAGAATTTAAAATTTAAAGGGGTGACTTGCAAGTCGCAGCAACACGAATTATGTGTCCAGCTACATCTGGTCTCAGACATTACACTTGTAGACTCTTATTCTGAAAGACTGAGGAGACTGAGTTGAAGGCGGAGCGATGCGACCAATCAGATGAAGCCATAAACCGTTTTTTAAACTCCAAACAACAAAATGAGAAATCAAGTCAAAAACTCATTTTCCTAGATGGAATAACGAATAAACGAGCCATTTTTCCATTTCTCGTTATTTAGTTCATGTTCTCTCACATGAATCCTCTTGAGTCTTTCGTTTTCTGTTTTTTAATTGGAAACGGATTTGGAATGGACGGAAGATACCCTGATTACCCCTGCTGAAAAAAACAATAGAAACCATTACAGAAATTCTAATGGTTTCCATTACAAAACCATTACAAACCATCAGCAATTAACCATTAAAACCATTACCAAATGGTTTCCATTACGTAGTGTGTTTTGGGCATATTCCATTAGGATTTATTGGTTTGTATTGGTTTCCATTACAAGTTTGTATTGGTCACAATTTGCACATAATGGTTTCCATCACAGTTTTGTATTGGTTCTGATGGTTCCATTACAAGTTTGTATTGGTCTTTATTATAACAAATTTAATGGTTTCTGTTGGTTTTGTAATGGTTCCATTACAAGTTTGTATTGGTTTTTATTAAAACAAATTTAATGGTTTCTGTTGGTTTTGTAATGGTTCCATTACAAGTTTGTATTGGTCTTTATTAAAACAAATTTAATGGTTTCTGTTGGTTTTGTAATGATTCCATTACAAGTTTGTATTGGTCTTTATTAAAACAAATTTAATGGTTTCTGTTGTTTTTGTAATGGTTCTGATGGTTCCATTACAAGTTTGTATTGGTCTTTATTAAAACAAATTTAATGGTTTCTGTTGGTTTTGTAATGGTTCTGATGGTTCCATTACAAGTTTGTATTGGTTTTTATTAAAACAAATGTAATGGTTTCTGTTGGTTTTGTAATGGTTCCATTACAAGTTTGTATTGGTCTTTATTAAAACAAATTTAATGGTTTCTGTTGGTTTTGTAATGGTTCTGATGGTTCCATTACAAGTTTGTATTGGTCTTTATTAAAACAAATTTAATGGTTTCCGTTGGTTTTGTAATGGTTCTGATGGTTCCATTACAAGTTTGTATTGGTTTTTATTAAAACAAATTTAATGGTTTCTGTTGGTTTTGTAATGGTTCCATTACAAGTTTGTATTGGTCTTTATTAAAACAAATTTAATGGTTTCTGTTGGTTTTGTAATGGTTCTGATGGTTCCATTACAAGTTTGTATTGGTATTTATTAAAACAAATTTAATGGTTTCCGTTGGTTTTGTAATGGTTCTGATGGTTCCATTGCAACTTTGTACTGGTCTTTATTTGCATATATTTAATAGTTTTCGTTGCAGTTTTATATTGGTTCTGATTTGAATGTTTAACTGATAGCTGGTAATTAGGCCATTAATAAGTAAATAATTTAAATTATTAATACAAACTGTACACAGGTTTTGTCAAGAATATAATGTTTTTATTTATTTAAACTTCATACCAACCTTTCAATAGCAAACAGTTCAGGTTGTTTTGCAAAGAATTAAGAATATGCACCTAAAATCAAAATTATTCACAGAATACTCAACATAGCTGGAATTAACACAAAACCTTGACATTACATTTTATTTTAATTATTGTTATTCATTAATGCATTATAGAAATGCAGGAACTATGAACTGTTTTTGTGGCTTGTAGCTGTCTCAGACCTGCAAAAAAAAAAAAGAAAAAAAAAAAAGGGACAATTTATTAGGACAATGTACCACATTACCAGTATGTGAGATTATCCATACATATATTTATATGGCAGTCTCAAAAAAGTTATTGATTTTTCTTTCATGCCTAAAATCATTAGGATTTAAAAAAAGAAAATGTTCCATAAATATATTTTGTAAATTCCCTACCATAAATGTATCAACTTATTTTTTTATTAATAAAATGCTTTGCCCTGGATTTGAAATATTTTTCACAATATTTAGATTTTTTAGCACCATCAGATTCCAGATTTTCAAATAGTTGTATCTCAGACAAATATTGTCCTCCTAACAAACCATACATCAATGGAAAACTTATTTAGTATTATTATTGAAATAAAAATCTAAAAAATAAAATAAAAACAATTACCCTTGTAACTGGTTTTGTGGTCCAGTTTCACAAATATGCTTGAATAATTACATTATCTACTTTTTATGGTACATAGTCTCTATTCACTTCGAGTCATATTAGATAAGAGGTTGTAGCAATTCCATTCTGATATGGATATGCAAACACTTACCACTGACAGTTTTATCTGGTTTATGTCACTGATCTCCTCAGCCAGGTATTTCCATACACTTAGGAGGCGTTTATTTCCTATAAGGTGTGACCTTTTTTCTTCAGCTTCTGAGACAGACACTCTTGTTTTGAACACACACACACACATACACACGCACACACACACACACACACACACAAAAATTGAAATTCAAGAACTGATGGACTAATCTCAGACTTTAAATCTGACCACTCTCAAGTGGAAATTAAGTAGCATATGTGACCTGTGCTGGCAAAGTTAGTCACAATGAGCAAAAATCAGTTGAGGTTATTTTCTCATTAAAAAGTCCTTCAAAATGATGTATAACTGTATATATATATATATATATATATATATATATATATATATATATATATATATATAAAAAAAATGACTGAGCTACACCCGTTTGAAGTTGAAAGAGTTGGCAAAGTCAACTCTTTTCTATTTTCTAAAGGTTCCAAACCAAAATCACTGAGCAACATTGCATCTTTTCCTGCAGTTCTTTTCTTAATAATAATTCACTTTTTTATTTTACATCCGAACAAAAGCATTCAAGTAAGAAAAACTAATAATCAAATGTAAAATCCCTTTATTCATTACAAATAAATTAATTATTAAAACTATAAAAGCAGTTCAGTTAGTCATTCTGTGTATACAGGTGCTCGTCATATAATTAGAATATCCTAATTTCAATTCAAAAAGTGAAACCTGTATATTATATTCATTCATTACACACAGACTGATATATTTATTTATATCTGACAACTAAGGAAAATCCCAAATTCATTATCTTAGAAAATTAGAGTATAACTTAAGACCAATACAAAGAAAGGATTTTTAGAAATCTTGGCCAACTGAAAAGTATGAACATGAAAAGTATGAGTATGTACAGCACTCAATACTTAGTTGAGGCTCCTTTCCCCTGAATGACTGCAGCAGTGTGGTGTGGCATGGAGTCGATCAGTCTGTGGCACTGCTCAGGTGTTATGAGAGCCCAGGTGTCTCTGATAGTGACCTTCAGCTCTTCTGCATTCTTGGGTCTGATATATCACTACTCAGCAGCAGTACAGTCCTTTTTGAAGCGAGACACTTCTGGTTCTGTCTGTTCAAGAGTGGCTTGACACAAGGAATGCGAAGCTGAAACCCATGTCTTGCATACGTCTGTGTGTAGTGGTTCTTGAAGCACTGACTCCAGCTGCAGTCCACTCTTTGTGAATCTCCCCCACATTTTTGAATGGGTTTTGTTTCACAATCCTCTCCAGGGTGCAGTTATCCCTATTGCTTCTACACTTATTTTGTACTACATCTTTTCCTTCCCTTCTCCTCTCTATTAATGTGCTTGGACGCAGAGCTCTGTGAACAGCCAGCCTCTTTAGCAATGACCTTTTGTGTCTTGCCCTCCTTGTGCAAAGTGTCAATGGTCGTCTTTTGGACAACAGTTAAGTCAGCAGTCTTCCCCATGATTGTGTAGCCTACAGAACGAGACTGAGAGACCATTTAAAGGATTTGCAGTTGTTTTGAGTTAATTAGCTGATTAGAGTGTGGCACCAGGTCTCTTCAATATTGAACCTTTTCACAATATTCAAATTTTCTGGGATACTGAATTTGGGATTTTCCTTAGTTGTCAGTTATAAACATCAAAATTAAAAGAAATAAAGATTTGGAATATATCAGTCTGTGTGTAATGAATGAATATAATATACAAGTTTCACTTTTTGAATGGAATTAGTGAAATCAACTTTTGGATGATATTTTAATTATATGACCAGCACCTGTATTTATCAGGATATATATATATATATATATATATATATATATATATATATATAACTGTAATTTGAATGTCGGATTGAAATGAACACTGTTATTAGAGTAGTTAATTGTTAGCATAAGTGCGGCTAATAATAATAATTAAAAAAAATAATAATTAGCATGTTTTTGTGTTTTGCTTTTGTACTGAAATTGGTACTGTGACAACACTAATAGCTAGACCTCGATTAATGTGCTCAGGTGCACTGCAGGTTGGAGCAAAACTCTGCATGTAAGTGGACCTTAAGAGACAATGTTGAAATCTCCTGCAATATGTTCTGAGCATGCACTATAAAGAGACAGAATGACTTACAACACTGGTGTCCAGTCCTGGGCTGGAGGACCACCGTTCTGCAGAGTTTCTGCTGATCCTTGATCAGCTGCTCAGGTCTGCTTAACTGGGGTTGGAGCTAAACTCTGAAACAAGAGAAGACAACCAATATTATGAAGTTAAAAAAAAAAATGATTCAGAAATATGCACAACGTTTGAAAATGCACAAAGATGAGAAAAAAGCTGTGTTTAATGAGAACTTTCCACTGAAGAATAAGAAGCAATATTAAGTCACAGATGCATTTTTATTAATTCTTATTAATTTTGTTTAAATATGTTACAGTAACCTTGTGCTTTATCAATGATTTTCAGTTTCTGAAATAGAAAAGATCTATCAGTGCTGAATGGGATCATACATACATCATATGTAATGATATTTAACAAGAGTTCTAACACTGTGTCGTCACTGGACAGAACAACAAAATACAACAGAGCCTTTTATAATCAATGATGTTCTCTACACTGGATGCGGCACGAAACAACAAATCACAGACGGTGATCTGATGCCTTTTCCTATTTATGATGTACTGACACAAAGTTTAAATGATTTTTAACAGTCACTTTTGTGTGAGAGTGTGTAGCTTGGAGATAGAGATTTTTTTATGTTTCTGAAATAAGTCTCATGTACACTAAGAAAACTGCATTTATTTGATCATAAATAAAAATGGTAATGTTGTAAAATATTAGTACAATTTCAAATAACTGCTTTATATGTGAATATTTTGTACAATTTTATTCTTGTTTTCACAAAGCATGATTTCTGAAGGATTGTGTGACACTTGAGACTGATGCTGAAAATTCAGCTTTGATCGCTTATTAAAACAAACTTAAATAGAAAATAGTTATTAAAAAAATGGTAATTTCACAATTTAACTGTATTTTAATCAAATAAATGCAGCAGTGGTGAGCATAAAAGATGTCTTTGAAATACATGACAAATCTGACCCTTACATTTTTGAATGGTGTATGTTTGACGAATTGCTTACTATTCATGGTTCATAATGTCTAAAAATGTTCTTCGACAGGAGATATGACTAGAGCACAGCCATCAGCATGGAAGAACCTAGGAACATAAGCACTGTCACAGAGACAACAATATTTATTATACAATGCCAGGTATAAGGCATATACTATAGCAGAGGTGAAATGCAGAAAAGAAAAATAATAATTCACATAATATATAATTTATATAATCATTTACAATAAATATATATATATTTTAGTTTTACTTAGTAATGCTCCTACAGCGTGGACATCAAAATGTGTATGTTTTCATCCTCTCTGTCAGCAGCTCCCTTCAGAAATGTTAAAATCAGGAACTTCTCCTGCGTCATAGAGGTTTTTTTCTGGCACTTCTGAAATCACAGAACAAGTTTGTATTTATGTGTTTACCATGAAAGATCAAAACCTGAAGGTTTCAGTCCATTTTCACGCTCTATGTAAGTGATGTAAAGTTATCCGGTTACGTTAGTGCACATTTTAGGATTAAACAGTGCATACTTTTAGGGTTAAATTAATTTGGTTACTTCCATTCATCCATTGATCTATATGGAGAGAGAGAGAGAGAGAGAGCTCATCTACACACAAGATTACATTAAAAGCCCAAACTTAATAAATAAGAGCTCATGTCTATCGTTACCTCTTGTAGTTAGCCTTACCTTTGAGATGCTAACGGCCTTTTTCTGACGACGCTAAACCATTTCTATGAAGTAAATATTAAACGAAAGTGTATAATTTACATGAAATAAAGTGTCAGGAACACTTTAATGTACTATTTGTGTAATTTAATAGACTAAACTTACCTAAAAAAAAAGTGAAACCACATTGAGTGTCAGCGATCAGCTTCTTGACGGTTGGGCTGCCGCCTCGTTTCCATGGTGACGTCCTCCGCTCCAGTTCTGCGCGCGCGCACATTACAGCACGTGGAAGTCACGCAGAATTTCACTGTTATTTCACATCTATTTTTGGGCTAAATTTGGACCAAATCCGACAGACAAAACAAAGACCAACTTTTCAAGTCAATTTTGAAGGCCATGACCAGTCGAGTTGATTTAAAAAAAAAAAAAAAAAAAAAAAAAAAAAAAAAAAAAATTAAATGAATTAAAAATAACCTTTCCAAATGACGTATGGTGGCAATCCAAGACAATACATACCACCAATAGAAGAAAGCAATTTACCAATAGAGACCCACAGGGACCATTACTGTGACCATTACAACCAACATAATTCCCATTATAACCATTAAAACCATTACAAATTTTGTAATAGTTTCTATTGTTTGTGTGTTCATTTTTTTTCAGCAGTAGCCTACCCACTAAGACCATTACAGTTTTCCAAAGAAACCACTAAATTTATTGGAGTCATAATGGTTTCTACTGGTGTCCAGTAGATACCACTAGAAGTTTCTAAAGGTGTTCTATTGGTCCTTAATGGTATCCAATAGACAATACACGCCACCAATAGAAGAAAGCAAATTACCAATAGAGACCCACAGAGACCATTACAGTGTCCATTAAAACCATTAGAATTCCAATAAGAACCATTAAAACCATTACAAATTCTGTAATGGTTTCTATTGTTTTTTTCAGCAGGGACCCCGGACCCAAGTGTATATTTTGGTCATTTGATTTTCTATTTAAAAGTAAATAAAGATAAATGAGAAACGGTTTGATTTTCATTTTTTCGTTTTGTTTAAGAAACAGAAAATGAAAATTTAGCTGGATTTTTTGTATTTTTGTTTGTGGGTAAAAAAAAATGAGATTATGCTTTAATATTTGTTTGAATGTGTGGGCGGCGCTGAAACGCCCCTTTCATCCCTTCGGCAAACGCAAGCTCAGTTCATCTTCACCAGGAGAGAAGTGGCAGACAATTATTAATGATCAATTATTAATCCTGCAAATTCCTTGCTAGTGGTGCTTGCAAGATAAAATAATAATAATAATAATAATAATAATATGATAAAAAATAATATTATATTTTCCCGGTTGTTGCATGTTATTGACAAAGCAGACTTGACAACTTTATTTATAAAACGCGATTTGAATTTTACTTTAGCCTGTGATCTACAATGACATGGAATAAAATATAGGCCTACTACTAATTTTTTGCCTACTTATTTTATTCTAGGCCATTCATTAAAAAAATAAAATGGGAAAAATCCAACCCCACATTTATAATAAAATTTATTTTAAAATAAGTTAAATTTTTCCCCATAATTAGTCTACTTTAAATGTTTTAATTATAGGCTATAGGCTACTTAGAATTATGAACTGAATTCACGAATTCTGTAGATTACGGTATAGTGATGGTGTGACATCATTACAGATGAGTTCAGACTCATTATCTTTCTGACGTTTCAGAAAGAAGTTCATGTAGACCGAGATGGCAGAAAGCACATCCTGTTGAGTTTTGTAAGGTTTTAGTGTTATTTAGGGTTACGACCCAAACTGACGGAGCTTGAAGCCCTGTTATCGGGATGGAAGGTGTGGATCGGGATCCGCCAATCGGTGAAGTGCAGCAGATTACACTCTACAAGATAAAGCTTCAGTTGCTGTTGCTTGTAATAGCAAATGAAAACATGTTAGGCTACCTGTGAGGTTTAATAAAATTAGTAGGCTAAAAATCTGCATATTTCATGTCATTGTAGATCATATAGGCCTACAGTAAAATTCAAATGTCATTGAATAAATTAATTTATGTTTGGTCAAAAAAAAAAAAAAGATATATATATCTTACAAGCACCACTAGCAAAGAATCGGCTGGATTAATAAGCTCTGCTGTCTGCCCCTTCTCTCCTTGTGAAGATGAACTGAGCTTGCGTTTGCCGCTTGTCGGAGCAGTACAGAAGGGATGAAAGGGGCGTTTCAGCGCCGCCCATACATTCAAACAAATATTAAAGCATAATCTAATTTTTTACCCACAAACAAAAAAAGAAAAATTCAGCTAAATTTTCGTTTTCCGTTTCTTAAACAAAACGAAAAAACGAAAATCAAACCGTTTCTCATTTATCTTTATTTATTTTTAAATAGAAAATAAAATGACCAAAATATACACGGACCCCAACCTTTACTTGGAATTTGTGCTCTGCATTTAACCCAAGTGCATACACAGTAATGAACACACACCCAGAGCAGTGGGCAGCCATATTGCTGCTGCACCCAGGGAGTAGTTGAGGGTCTCAACTCAGTCGTGGTATTAAGGGTGGAAGAGAACCCTGGTTATTCACACCCTTCCTCAACAATTACTGTTGGAGCTGAGTCTCGAACCCACAACCTACAGGTTACACGTCAGACTCTCTTACCATTAGGCCATGACTGCCCCACTGACTCGATGAAAACCTATTACTATTACATGGATTTACATACTATACACTCTACCAGTGCCGTCGCTCCCTACACGCAGAGTACGCAATCTGCGTAGGGCACCAACTCCCAGAGGGGGCACCTTCCCCGCCATTCTCCCATTCGCACTCGCGACCGCTCGCACCTCATGTTTTTGGCTGAATATTCATAATATCTATGCCCGGGTAAAGGACATCAGCAATCCGGCGCAGAGAAAAGAAAACTAAAGAAAGTAAAAAAATAAATAAAAAAAGCAAACAAAAAAACAGGCATAAAGTTGGCTTGACGTTGGACGTTCGAGAGTCTCAAATTTAGGGACCTTCTCTAAAGTTACATGTGATATTGGTATACACTTTTCTAACGACTTACAGTCATAAAAACAACTGTAATTGTTTATCTATGTGACAGCTATAATGCACAATTGAACTGAATGTTTGATATTTATTAAAATAAACTGTAAATCATATGTAAATTATGCAACTTTTTCACATGGGCTCAAATGCAAATTTGAAGCTCAATAGCATTTGAGGAGAAAAACTTGCAGTCATAAAAACAACTGTAATGTGTTCATTTAGGTGTCAGCTTCAATGCACACCTTATACATTTTTTATATATATTAAAATAAATTCTAAATCATTTAGGTAAAAACAAGGTCCGTTTATCACTTTCAGGCACATTCCAGTGAAAGTTTTTTTTTTTTTTCAGGTTCCCTGACAAAATTACCCATGGTTTTAACAATAACACCAAAAATCATCATTAATATTTTTTTTGATGTTGTTGTTGTTGCTATAAAAACAGACCTAAGCCATATAGCTTTTAAAATGACTTAAAATGCATTATATTAAAAAACAATGAGGCAATAATTATTGGTTAATAATAACACTGTTAAAATACATAATGTAGGCAAATACAAAATAATCCATTTATGTATGCTATTACAAATGCCTGCAAAGAGAGCCAAATGCCTTGCAATTGCTGCTGTTAGACTTACAGGACAATCAAATCCTTGTTTAGGCTACTGACCAAACATTTCATTCAAATTTTCACCTAATCTTTCATTTTTGGCCACCTTTTTGCTATAGACACAGCCTTTATAATTTCTTCAACAAAAAAACGTGCATATCACAACCCTTACAAAAATAAACCATGGTTTTATCATAGTAAAACTGCTTAATTTCCTTTTGCATGATTTCCTTATGCTTGAGACTATAAAATAAATTAGAGTCATAATAAAGTTACAGCCATAGGTAAATGTCGAGAACTACAATTGTAGCTACATCATATTTGAGGAAGGGGGGCACAACCATACAATCCTGCTTAGGGCACACATTTGGCCAGCAGCGGCCCTGCGCTCTACAATCACCAATGTTGCTAGGTTGCTACCGCCTAGAAACATCCTAGCAACTGTCCTTTCAGAACTCCTTAGCAACACCTTTGCAAATGCATAACAACCAGAAGAACACCCTGAAAACTGCAGAGCAACCACCCAGAACAACCTTGCAACCACACAGTGATTTCTTAGTTATTTTTTTCTGCATGTCATGTGCAGGAGCTATCTGTGCTGTTAGAATAAAATATAAGCAATTAAGTAAATATAATAAATAAACAAAGTATGTGCATGACATGTTGAAATGTATGCTGTTTTATCAGGAAATATTCTTCTTCATCATATCCCCATGCATGTTTACTGCACTTTAACGTGTACTCTTGCAAAACTAAACGCTATCTGTATTAATCTTGTGCAATTCTCAAAACTTTTGGTCCAATATGGTATCTTGCCATCACTGATGACATCCACGTTTTTCTTGGACCTCCTCGTTTTGTGGTTACTTCTAATCTTCTCTGCAATGTGATGCTGGCAATACGTGGTTACCCTCTAACCGTCGTGGCCTAATGGTTAGAGGGTTGGACTCCCAATTGAAGGGTTGTGAGTTCTAGTCTCGGGCTGGACGGAATTGTGGGTGGGGGTAGTGCATGAACAGCTCTCTCTCCACCTTCAATATCTCGACTTAGGTGCCCTTGAGCAAGGCATCGAACCCCCAACTGCTCCCCGGGCGCCGCAGCATAAATGGCTGCCCACTGCTCACAGTGTGTGTGTGTGTGCTCACAGTGTGTGTGTGTGTGTTCACTGCTCTGTTTGTGTGCATTTCGGATGGGTTAAATGCAGAGCACAAATTCTGAGTATGGGTCACCATACTTGGCTGAATGTCACTTCACTTTCACTTTTCACTTTTTATCCATACGAAGTACATGACCAGAGCACTGGTGTTGTCTTTTATGTACTTTTTACACTCTCATTTCTATCTGTTTGAGGGCCTTTCTGATGTCATTGTTTCTCATCTTGTCTATGATGTGAAATCCAAGTATTTTTCTAAGTGCTGCCACTTTCAAGGCCATGGCTGTTTTTATCAGAATCAGAATCAGAATGAGCTTTATTGCCAGGTATGTTTACACATACGAGGAATTTGTTTTTGTGACAGAAGCTCCGCAGTACAACAGAATGACAGCGACAGAACATAATACACATAATAAAAGAATAAAAAATACAAATAAGTAGATAGTGAATGACAATATACAAATTGACAATTGTAGGCAGGTATATTACAAAATGCATGTATGTACATGTATATTATGTGCAAAATGTAAGTGTATACTAAGTATGTGTGTTAGATAAATAAGTGTATGTGTATATAAATATAAAGTGTAGTGTGTTCCAGTTATTATCAGCTGTTCATAAGATGGATTGCCTGAGGGAAGAAACTGGTCCTGTGTCTGGTCGTTCTAGTGCTCAGTGCTCTGTAGCGTCGACCAGGTGGCAACAGTTCAAAGAGGGAGTGTGCTGGATGTGAGGGGTCCAGGGTGATTTTGACAGCCCTTTTTCTCACTCTGGATAAGTACAGTTCTTGAATAGAAGGGAGACTTGTACCGATGATTCACTCAGCAGTCCGGACTACTCTCTGTAGTATTCTGAGGGCAGATTTAGAAGCTGAGCTGAACCAGACAGTTACTGAAGTGCAGAGGATGGATTCAATGATGGTGGAGTAGAACTGTTTCAGCAGCTCCTGTGGCAGGTTAAACTTCCTCAGCTGGCGAAGGAAGTACAACCTCTGCTGGGCCTTTTTCACGATGGAGTCAATGTGAATGTCCCACTTCAGGTCCTGAGAGATAGTGGTGCCCAGGAACCTGAATGACTCCACTGCAGTCACAGTGCTGTTCATGATGGTGAGTGGGGGAGTGCAGGGGGGTTTCTCCTGAAGTCCACGATCATCTCCACTGTTTTGAGCGTGTTAAGCTCCAGGTTGTTGAGAGTGCACCAGACAGCCAGCTCTTTTACCTCCTGTCTGTAAGCAGACTTGTCACCCTTCTGAATGAGGCCGATGAGTGTGGTGTCGTCTGCAAACTTCAGGAGCTTGACAGAGGGGTCCTTAGATGTGCAATCAATTAGTGTACAGGGAGAAGAGCAGTGGGGAGAGAACGCAGCCCTGGGGAGCTCCGGTGCTGATTGTACGGGTGCTGGATGTGTATTTTCCCAACCTCACTAGCTGCTGCCTGTCTGTCAGGAAGCTGTTGATCCACTGACAGATGGAGGTGGGCACGGAGAGCTGATTTAGTTTGGGCAGGAGGAGGTTTGGGATGATCGTGTTGAAGGCCGAGCTGAAGTCCACAAACAGGATCCTCACATAAGTCCCCGGTCTGTCTAGGTGTTGCAGAACATAATGTAGTCCAATGTTTACTGCATCGTCCACAGACCTGTTTGTTCTGCAGGCAAACTGAAGAGGATCCAGCAAGGGCCCAGTGATGTCCTTCAGGTGGGCCAGCACCAGTTTTTCAAATGACTTCATGACTACAGACGTTAGAGCCACAGGCCTGTAGTCATTTAGTCCTGTAATTTTGGATTTCTTTGGGATGGGAATGATGGTGGAGCGTTTGAAGCATGAAGGGACTTCGCACAGTTCCAGCGATCTGTTGAAGATATGTGTGAAGATGGGGGCCAGCTGGTCAGCACAGGATTTCAGACAGGCTGGTGTAACACAATCTGGGCCTGGTGCTTTTTTCCTTTTCTGCTTCCGGAAGACCTGGCGCACCGCATCCTCGCTGATCTGAATTTGCAGGTGTGGGGGAGAGGGGGGATGCAGGAGGTGAGAATGGTGAGAGTGCTTGATTGGAGATGTGTTCAGGGCTGGTTGCAGGAGTTGTGAATGGTGTGAATGGTTGTGTGGGGAGGCATTCAGGGCAGGTGATGGGTGTTCTTTCAAACCTGCAGTAAAACTCGTTCAGATCGTCTGCCAGTTGTTGATTCTCCACAGTGCTGGGGGGTGGTGTCTTGTAATTGGTGATCTTCTTTAGACTTTTCCACACTGATGCGGAGTCGTTGGAAGTGAACTGAGTCCTTATTTTTTCAGAATAATTCCTCTTTGCCACTTTGATCTCTTTTTCCAGTGTGTATTTAGCCTGTTTATACAAGACATTGTCCCCCTTCACATAAGCATCTTCTTTGGCCTGACGGAGCTATCTGAGTTTTGCAGTGAACCACGGTTTGTCATTGTTGTAAATTAGTTGAGTATTGTAGGAATACACATATCCTCACAGAAACTGATATATGATGTTACGGTCTCTGTGAGTTCATCCAGATCGGTGGCAGCAGCTTCAAAAACACTCCAATCAGTGAGGTCAAAACAAGATTGTAAATCATGCTCTGCTTCATTAGCAGTGGCGTAGCCACGGGTGTGCCAGGGTGTGCCGGTGACACCTAAAAATAGATGCAGAATTATTTTTTATAGTCTCAATAAAAAATGTTTACTAAACTTGGGCTATTGTTGTTTACTTAGAAAATATATATATTTTTAAATCAACCCTTTCAGGTGTAAATTACAAATATTTTAACTGACCCCTTGTTTCCATGGCGACGCGTCATGATTGTCACGTGACACACCGCAGCCACTAACAGATGTATCGTTTTTCGTTTTTCATTTTTTATTAAAATATATAGACAAAATTTGCTTACCATGTCAACTGTCTGATATTCCGATTCTTCGTTTAAAAACCTTTATAAATTATCTTGATCTATAACGAGATGAGAGCTGCAGTTCAGAGTCCTGTCAGCCGGATTGAACGTACAGCACTTGAGTGCCCCAGTTTCTCCAGAAATACATGAAAGTGGCTGTTGAACAGGACGAAGAATAGAGTAAACTTTATTGTTCTGCTATGTGTGTCTGATATATAAATAAAACACGTCGGCAAATTACATTTGATTAGATCGTTTTTGCTGCTTCCATAGACATCAGTGTGTATTTTACAAACTACCAATGTATTGTTTTACTGTAATTATGTATATTTAAATGTATGAAACCTAAAATAAACATTATGTGGTTGAAAACACTGCATATTAGTTGTGATATATGACAAGCGCTGAGCGCGTCCGTCTCTGGCTCAGTGCCAGCCAACGCGCGGAAGCTGTTTGAATCTAACAATTCTGTGACATCACTGAACATTCTAAATACTCTCAGGGGCACAGAAATAAGAATCCAATATATGGTGCAATAATGCTAAAAATGTTAAAATGTAATTTACATTTTAAATTATTTTTGTTAAAATATATCTGCCGACATTTGGACTGCCAACCAATCAGCAAACAGCAGCTGACTGTGTGCTGATTGGTGCTGATACAGCCGGACACAAGGCCTAACGTTACACCTGATGAGGATGTTTCTCCATCCCTGGGCCCAACATTAACAGACAGTGTTGCCAGATTGGAAATGTCTAAGTATCGTACCAGAAGTTCAAAATTATAGTATTTGGAAGAAAATTATTACATTTAACAATTAACTACATTTTGACACAACCTGCAAATTACCACTAGGAGTATGGTTGGACGGAAGCAGTGCGACAAAAATACTGTCCCATAATTTTGCACAGTAATCTGACAATAAATGTGGCACACCCAGATTTTCATATGCACACCCAGAGTCTCTTTTCTGGCTACGCTACTGTTCATTAGTCCATCTTTTTACAGTCCTTGATACAGGTTTAGCTGATTTTAGTTTCTGCCTGTAGGATGGTATAAGATGAACCAGAAGGTGATCAGAACGTCCCAAAGCTGCTCGTGGAACAGAGTGATATGCATCCTTTATTGTGGTGTAGCAGTGATCCAATATATTACTGTCATGCTGTCTGTATTTTGGCAGTTCACGGGAGAGATTGGCTTTATTAAAGTCCCCGAGAATTATTAAAACAGAGTCCGGGTGTTGTTGTTCTGTGTCTGTGATCTGATCAGCGAGTTTCTGTAAAGCTGAGCTCACATGTGCTTGCGGAGGAATGTAAACACTGACCAGAATGAACGAGTGAAACTCCCGCGGCGAATAGAACGGCTTGCAGTTAATGAAGAGTTTTTCGAGATTTGAGCAGCACGTCTTCTTTTAACACAGTTACATCTGTACACCACGGTTCATTGATGTAAAAGCATGTCCCGCTGCCACGTGATTTCCCCGTTGATCCTAAACAGCTGAAAGCCCGGCAGATGGAGCGCGCTGTCCGGTATGGTGTCATTCAGCCAGGTTTCCGTGAAACACAGAGCAGCAGAGTGTGTGAAATCATTATTTGTCCGAGAAAGCAGAAGGAGTTCGTCCGTTTTGTTGGGTAGAGAGCGGAGATTTGCCAGATGGATGCTAGGCAACGGCGTTCGAACTCCGCGCTTCCTGAGTCTGACAAGCGCTCCCGCTCGCTTCCCCCGTCTGCGCATCCTGAAGCGTTTGATCAGCGCCGCTGCTCCTCTGATAACAACGTTCACTGAAACGTCTGAATAATTGAAATCCGGAAAAACATCTTGTGGTGCGTTCTGCCGAATGTTCAGCAGTTCATCCCTGGTGAAACTGATGGCAGGAATATAACTAAAGACAGGACAAACTAACAAAAACACAAAAACATATGCAGAGCACATCACGGAGGCAGCCATCCTGTATTGGCGCCAGAGACATTATTCTGATGTCTGTAGAACAGTTGCAGTCAGTGTCTTCCAAGATACTTGATTCTTTTTTTTACATGCTGTAGTTCCTTTCCTCTGAGCAACAGTCCTTTCTTTATTCTGTTTTCTGTTCACTCAGATTTTATACTTATTAGCATCTACTACTTTTTTGAGTGATTTATCTCTCACTCATTCTTTAAACTGACCGTGCTGACTCTTGCCCAAAAGGACCTTAGCATGTCTAAATAGTTGTGTCAAGAGACCAGTATCACTGGCAAAAAGTAAATTGTTAATTGTTCTGCGAACAGAAATTAAGTACATGTGTTAGAGTTAGGGTTAACCATGCTCCATAAAAAAAACGGCTTTAAAGTATTAAAATAAGAAAATAGTGTTTAATATTGTCCTTTTGCATTAACACACTATTTTCCTATTTCATTAAGGTAAAGCTGCTTTGACACGATCTGTATTGTTAAAAGTGCTATATAAATAAAGGTGACTTTTATAAGACGTTACAACACACCATCAATAACATGCCGAGAAGGGACATTAAGATCTTAATGGGGGACTTCAATGCACAGGTCAGCACAGACAATGTTACATGGTTAAAAACAAAGCTATGTGTACTGCGCTAGACTAACTGAGACTTTTCATGGCACTTGTATGCTGTTGTTGTTCTCTCGTTGGTCTGTTTGTATCTGTTGTTCTCATTTGTAATTCACTTTGGATAAAAACGTCTGCTAAATGACTAAAATGACATGGAAAGGTGTTTTGGGATGCTTCGGATATGGATCAATGAATGACAGAGGTGAGCACCTTCTACAGTTTTGTAGGCTCAACAAGATGTTTCAGCAACAAACCTTCACAGAAATGGACTTCGCTGGGTGACAGAAAGTGACAGATGATATATTACATCATGATCAGTCAAATATGAAGATGCACCACCACCAATGCATGCAGCTTCCCAAGTACAATAGTACCAAACATGCTCAATGACCATAATCTCATAATGGTCAACTTCAGGATGCAGTTTATAGCATTTGCAATGATATTACACAGCATCTGAAAATAGGCTAACTTCCTAAACTAGCTGAGGACTATTTCAGGCGCTGCTTACATCATTGCACCTGCTGCACCCATGGTACAGCAGCAAAGTAGTATACGATGTAACTACAGAAGAGTCAAGTTTTAAATAGAAAAAATATCTAAACTTATTGATAATTTTTGAGCAAGATGCTAACGGTCTAATCGGATTCAATGATCTTATGCTGAGCTGCTGCTAAAAGTGCTACAGCCAGACACAGAGTACAGTACAGCTCAGTAAAGTTTAAATAGTATCTGTGCAATCAAGTCAACTATATTGCTGGAAATTAAGTATCCTCAATTAAGCAAACCAGAGGTGGCAACGAACCAAAACTCCATTGGTGACAGAATGGAGAAAAAACCTTGGAAGAAACCAGGCTCAGTCAGGGGGCCAGTTCTTCATTGACCAGCAGGTTGATCCATGCTGCAGCAAAGTTAGATTGTGCAGAAGGCTCATCTGGTTCCGTGGTCTTCTCCCAATGGCCGTCTAGGAGACAAGGTCTTCACTGATGATCTGTCTCTGTGTTCATCTAGTTGTCCTGGTCTCATCTGAAATTCAGGGTTTTAGAGTCTCTAGGTGCTGGTCCACCATATGGGCTGAAAATGGACTGGATCTGGTGGCTACGGTGCCCTTGGAATAAGAAAGAAACAACCTATTTTCAGCGTAGATGCCATTCTTCTTGCGAAGAGTGTACATAAGATGTTATTGGAAGTGTTACCAGTTCCGCTTGACCTAATTAATGCAGGCTAACAATACTTTAATGGATTTGTAAGGGAAACAGGTCAATTTAGCTCAAAGGGAATCATTTAAGATTTTAAAGGGAATTTGAACAGAATCACTGTTTCACGGCTGATCACTGAGACGCCCTGCGATTCACTGAATGAGCTGTTTAACATCAAATCTGCACTGGATATTAGTATCCAAAGTATAGTGAAAACACTATCAATTAGCACAGTAACAAGATCGTCAGTTTAAGACATTAACTTGTAAGCACAAAACACAAGATACTTCTCTTTTCAATATGAGTAAGGCTTTATTAGATAAATCTAAGACATAAACTAATCTAACACATAAGCACACACACTCACACATTCATACAAGTTGCAGGAAGTTAGGGAAGAAAGAGTTTAAGAGAACTGAAATGTGGAATCCCAAGTTTACAGCAATAGGTGAAATTGCATAGACATGAACAGCCATCAATCACTAAATTAACCCTCGCATTGAGTTCCTCGATGAGGTTAAAATTATTTTAGATACACCAGTACAAATGTCTGGAGCAATTACTTGTGTCTCCTGTGTAAATGGTTTCCCTTTGTCGTCGTTGAAAGGGGGTTTCCTGATGTCGCTGATTGGCTGCAAGTTCAGTAGTGGTTGAAGTGACGTCTTGGAAAGCTTAACTCAGAACATGAAACTCTCAAATGGAAAAGAAAAGAAACTAAAGAAAAAGAAGTAAAGTTTGATGAGACTAGGTGGTGTTTCTTTTCATTCTGGCTAAGTAGCAGCAGGCATGCAGGCTAAACATGAATATGAATCCTTAAGCTATCTCATTGATATTAAAAGACATACATAATAAGTGATTATAAACATGATAGTCAAATGAGTGGGTTACATATAAATTAATATGGAGTTAAGCGATGGACTGATATTCATTTAGATGTCATTTTGAGTTCATTTTGGTCCATCTATATCTAGAAAAGACCGTTTCTGTGCCATTCTCTGACAAAAGATGTTCTGTGGGGACCAAAGGTTAAAAGGTCCCCTTAGGAATTTCAGTCTGGTTCTGCTAGGTGGGGGGGAAGTCAATCCAAAGATCTTGTTTATTACTCTCATGGGTTTACATGTGCTGGCCGGCGTTGCATCTTGATTATTTGTCCCAAATTTGACAATCTCTTCTCCGAATTGAAATTGTCAATAATTGTTCTAGTGGTGTTAATGTTGAAAACTGTTCTGTGAAAGAGTTGGTTGGTTGGTTATCTTGCTTCTGACTTGTGGCATGGAACGATTTACAACCTCCTGTTGCCTTCCTGAGGAATTCGGCTCATGTTTCAACCACAGTCCTGATCAACTCTTTAATTTTCTGGTTCGGGTCTGATACGCTACAGATTTGAGTAATAGAAATGCGTAAGTGTGTTATGTGTAAACCAGGTTAAGAGATGCGTCTTTAATCTAGATTCAAATGGACAGAGTTTGTCTGCTTCCCGAACAGTGTTACGTAGATTATTCCAGAGTTTGGAAAAATCTGCTGCCCGCAGTTGATTTTAATATTCTAGGTATTATCAGATTTTTGAGAGCCCAGCAGACATGGAGGACTATAATACTATAAGAGCTTGCTAAAGTACTGAGGTGCTAAACCATTCAGAGCTTTATAAGTAATTAGCAGGATTTTAAAATCTGTACGATTAATAGGGAGCCAGTGCAGTGTTGACAGAACTGGGCTAATATGGTCATACTTCCTGGTTCTAGTAAGAACTCTAGTTGCTGCATTTTGGGCCAGATGAAGTTTGTTTATTTATACTAAGTGTGCAGAACAACCACTATAGTAGTTTAGCTCAAAAGTGAAATGTATAAATAATTACAATTAATTATGATTAATTACAATTATTTATGTAAGCTGCCATTAGTACCTGTAGCAGAATTAAATTGCCATCAACTAATCTGTTCATCCAGCAAACATTTAGCGTAATTTCATATAAACTCTAAGAAAGGATATTTTCGCTGCCACAAAAAAAAAAAAAAATCCTTCTTACAGTAGACTAATAATGCATTAGAGCATCTAACAAGGATCTAGCATCTAGCAAAATCATAAAGGGACAATTAGTTTGCAAGGCAGAATCAGAAACTCATGTAATTTGTGCACAAGAGTTATTAACTAAATAACACAAAACTAGTCCAACAAACAAACAATCACTCATACAGGGGAAAGGGCAAATTAGATTTGATGGATGAAACCATCAGGAAAACCAGAGAATGAAGCTATGAAAAGACACAGTTAACCACCTGAGTAAAACCATCAGTGCCATTTATAACGGGGTTTATAGCTTATACTAAACCTCAGTTTTGTTTAGGTAAATGTACAATAATTGCATTGCCTTGACCTGGAACAAGCATCGGGATGCAGTTTTGGATGAGAGTCTTGATGATTTTGAGGTTCGGTGGTGTAGGAGTCGCGATCGGCTTCTTCAGGATTTGAAGAGTGATGAATTCCAAAAAGATGTTATTCTGACTATGTGGTGGTTGGGAGAGTTTTCTCCTAGTTGGAGATGATGAAGAGCTAAGAAAGACATCAGTTGCAGGAGGGGGTAGTGATGCTGGGTGTAACTAAAAAAGTGCCATTGTCCAGTGAGTCTCATATTACATAATCTTATTAACTGTTAATCTCCTGAACTGCAACTTTACCACACTATTTTATATTTTGTATGGTTTTTTTTCCTGTCTTTAATCACTCACTCTCACTCCGTTAGTGTTACGTGACCATAATAATATACCGAAATGGTACAACAGTACATACTGTGTCGGGGTGGAAGGAATACGCAGGAGCAAACTCGAGTGTAAAGCCCTGGAGGGTGGATTTTATTATAAAGTGCAGGGTTGCGGGGGTGATGGCGGTGATTCGGCATGCAAAGGTGCTCTCACTCGGGTCCAGGTACAGGTGAGTCGGTGGAGTGCTCGTGGCAATGTCTTCCTGTCACAGGCTGCTTTCTGGAAGGAAGAGAGGAGAGTCAGTGTGCTAGCTCATGGAGAGGTGTCTCACCCTTTTCCTGAGTGCACACAGTTTATATGAGGCCCAGCTGATGAGAGGCAGGTGCGGGTGATCAGCGCGTGATGAGCCTCGACCCGGTGCTCCTCGTGAATTACCAGGGCGACGCTTATGTGGAATCGAGACACTCATCACACTCCCATATGTATAAGATGGAATGCTCCTCACCTTCTTGAACCTGTGACAGGATGGCCCCCAGTCTTGTGTCAGAGGCATCCTTCTGCAGCAGGAAGGGGCAGCTGAGGTCTGGGGCACGCAGGACTAGCTCCGAGGTGAGGGCCAACTTCACCTGCTTAAACGCCTCCTCCGCTTCAGGTGTCCAGCACACTTTTTCCGGCTGCCCCTTCCTGGTCAGGTCTGTCAGGGGGGGTGGCTAAGGAGGAGAAGTTAGGGATGAAACAGCGGGAGTATCCTGCCAACCCCAAAAACGCTTGTACCTGGGTCTTTGTGCTGGGTCTGGGTGCAGACCATATCGCTTCGACCTTCTCCTGTGGTCCGATGAGTCCCCGTCCGACTTGGAAGCCCAGGTACTTCGCCTATGTCAAGCCCAAGTGACACTTCTGGGGGTTGGCAGTGAGCCCAGCCCTATGTAGCTCCATCAGCACTCTCTGCAGATGGTCCAGGTGGTCTTCCAAGCGCTCGGAGTGGATGACCATGTCATCCAGGTATGCCACGGCGTAGGCCTGGTGAGGCCGCAGCAAGATGTCCATCATGCGCTGGAACGTGGCTGGGGCCCCGTGTAGGCCGAACGGAAGGGTCTGGTATTGCCAGTGCCCACCGGGGGTACTGAAGGCAGTCTTGGGCTTGGCAGCTTCGGATAGGGGAACCTGCCAGTATTCCTTGGTGAGGTCAAGGGTGGAAATATAGCGAGCCCTTCCTAGGTGATCAAGGAGTTCATCCACCTGAGGCTTGGGTTAATCATCGAACGCCGAGACCTCGTTCAGGCAGCGGAAGTCATTGCAGAAGTGGAGGGTGCCATCGAGCTTGGGGACCATGACGATAGGGCTGGACCAAGGGCTGTTCGATGGCTCAATTACCCCTAACTTCAGCATTTGTTGAATTTCCTCTACAATAGCCTGCCCGACGAGCCTCTGGGACACGGTAGGGCCGTTGCCGGACTATGACTCCTGCTGGGGAGTGGATCTCGTGTTGCATCACGTGGGTCTGCCCGGGTCTTTTGGGTCGCCGACAGTTCTGGGTTGATGTCTACTATGACCGGGTCCCTGGTGGTGAGGGCCGCTAGCTGGTCTCTTGGATCAAACCACTTTTTGAGTAAGTTGATGTGGTAGAGCTGGTTTGGTTTCCGCCGCCCCAGCTGGCCAGGAACTTGCAGGCAGAGTTGGGGATGAGGACCATTACCCAGTCTACAGGCCCAGTCATAGTGCCGCTGCTGCGCTTGCTGTGCGCTTTCTGTGCGCTGGCGAGGTGTTCCAGGACTAATAGCATGACCTGGTCGATTCTTTCCCTCATCGCCTTCACGTGTTCAATGATGGAGCGGTGGGGGGGGCGGCTGTTGTTCCCATGCTTCCCTCGCGATATCTAACAGTCCCCGAGGCTGGCACCCGAACAGCAACTCGAAGGGGTGAAGCCCGTGGATGCCTGAGGGACCTCTCGAATGCTGAACAACACGTAGGGGAGCATGAGGTCCCAGTCATGCCTGTCTTCGGCCACGACCCGTCGTAGCATTTGCTTGAGGGTTTGGTTGAATCGTTCCACAAGGCCATCAGTCTGGGGGTGGTAAACAAAGGTTTTTAACTTCTTTACCTGGAGGAGTTTGCACAGGTCAGCCATTAGCCTGGACATGAAGCGGGTCCCGTGGTTGGTCAGTATCTCCGCAGGGATGCCCACCCGGCTGAAGAGCAGGTTAGAGCTCACGGGCGATGGTCTTGGCAGTAGCCTTATGGAGGGGCACGGCTTTGGGGTACCAGGTGGCATAGTCCAAAATTCACCAAGATGTGCTCGTGGCCATGGGCAGACTTAGGCAACGGCCCTACGAGGTCCATCCCGATGTGCTCTAAGGGCACCCCAATGATGGGCAGTGGAATCAGCGGAATGGGGGGAGGTTTCCGTGGGCATGTCTTCTGGCAGATTGGGCAAGCCTGGCAGAAATGTTTGACTTCTGCTTCCAGCCCGGGCCAATGGAAGCGATCCCTAACCCGGTGAGTGGAATTTTCGGCCCCAAGGTTACCCGCCAGGGGGGCAAGTTAGCCAACTCTAGCACCATTTCCATCTTCGTCCGGGGTACCACTAATAAAGTTTTTTCCTCCCCCCTTTGCTGTGTGACACAGTAGAGTAGGCCATTTTGGATGATGAAGTGCGTTGTTCTTGGGCAAATGAACCTCCTCCATTCACCTGTTGGAACAGATCATGGTAGAGGTTAGTTTCAACAACCGGAGACTCACCATCTCTCCCGCTGTTCGTGGCCAGTAGGGCCGGCTGCTGACGGGTTCCTCTTGCTGACCTTTTCTTGGGGCGGCTCCCCTTTGTGTTGGCGGGCTGTACGGCGGCAGCCAGGAAGCGGTCAAACCCCGGCCAGTCTCGGCCAAGAAGGAGGGGATGGGCAGATCCTTCAGCACGACCACTTCAAGGGGCCAGGCGCCCGGGAAAGTGGAGATCGTCACTCTCCGGGTCGGAACATGGCTGGTGTCTCCGTGCACGCAGGTGATGGGGCAGGTAGCCTTGGTTTCTCCGCGTGGTGTGAGGATGCGAGATTGCACCAAGCTGACCACGTTGCCGGAGTCAAGGAGGGCTTGGACTGGAAGGCCGTTAATTTTCACCTCCGCCTCCAGCGCCCCCTTGGGCAGACCTCGGTGTACGATCCAGCCACGTCCACATGGGAGATGCAGGGTCCGCTGTGGGCATCAGTTCGTCCTTCGGGGAGGGAGCCGCTGGCTTAGCTACTGGTAGCAAGGTGCCCTCCGGCGTGCGCCCCTCCTGGACCACCCACCGGGGAAACGGCCTTGACTGCTCCCCGGTGTCCCGTTGTTGGGCAGCATCCGCTAGTTCCACTGTCTCGAGGAGCTCGGTTATAGTGGTAGGGTTCCGCATCCCAATTGCCTGCTGGTGAGTCCGGTGAAGGGCCCGGAGGAATTGGTCCACGATGACGTTCTCTACAACTTGGGCAGCCATGGGCTCTCTGGCGAGCAACCAATGCCCTGTTATGCGGGACAGTTCAGCTGCCTGGGCTCGGGCTGGGAGGTGGAGTTTATAGTCCCATTCATGGAAGTGCTGGGCAGCGCAGACCGAGGAGAACCCCAGCTGGGACAGGATTTCCTTTTTTAGCTCGCCGTAATCAGCTTTGCTGGTGACGAGCTTTGCTGGTGACGAGAGGGGTGACCAACCATGCCCAGTCATCACTCTCCCAGCCCTCCTGGGTGGCTGTGTTTTCGAACATTTGGAGAAAGGCCTCTATATTGTCATCAGTGGTCATCCTGGGCAGTAGCTGGGGCACAGATTTTTTTACAGGATTTTAAGGTTTTAAACTGGCTTTACCATCAAGAAAAGACTAGCATTTCACACATAGACCATCCGTACTTTTCACCATCAAAAGGCAGCAGGTGCATAAACACACTTCTTTTTTATTGTTTACTCCATGTAGTTCTGAGAGCATGAGGTGCATATTTCGTTTTTTTCAAATACATTAAGGTAAGTGCACAAAGGTCTCTCTCACACCCTCTCTCTCTCTCTCTCTCTCTCTCTCTCTCTCTCTCTCTCACACACACACACACACACTTTAATATGCTGTTATACTCCATATAACTCCATTTACAAGCCAGAAACTAAGTCTTTTTTTTTGCACAGGCCTATCTAAAGGGTTAATGGTCCCACACAGTGATCAACTTTAAAAATAACAAATTTTACCTCTTCCCAAAAGGGAAAACCACAAACAATCGAAAATGCATGATTATATGGTGTCATGGCTTTGCAATCAAAAAATGTCGTTATAATGAAAGTCAATGGGGCAAAAACAGCTACCAACAACAAATTAGGGAGAAGATTTTTAAATCTAATGCTGCACAAAAACTAACAATGCATCAAAGCCAATCTTGTGACTAATCTTTGACATGCCCAAGACTGTGATGAAAATTAAAAAAATATCCATTCCACAATCACTTTTTAAATTGAAAACATGTAGTTTTGTGTGTTTTTCCCCCCAAATCAGTGACATCATTTATGAACTTGGTAAATAAAGAGTTAAAATTTGATTTTTTTTTTAAACATTTGGTAGGTTGATTAATAGATTTATGTAAAAAAAATTTTTTTTAAATATTTATCTTATACATTTTACAGCAGTTTAATTTAGTGGATGTTTTCATCCACGAACATAACAAAAGGGTAGTGAATTTGCCCAGAGTGCACCGTTGAGTTTTTGAAAATATTTTCCCAAAATATAGGTCAAAATAAGATTTGTCACCAAAAATCATTCCATTAGCTCAAACACAGAGAAAGTTGTGGCCAAAATAAGACTCAACTTTACCCCCTATTGGACGAAATCCCAACAATGCATAAGGGATAAATGTTGTCGCTACACGTTCGAAATGTGCAAAAAACCTATCAACTTTGTTCTCATTAAAAGGTGGAACAAGGCAAATGTTACGAGTTATGTCAACTTGATCTGCTTTGAATAGAGCACCAGCCTCACTAGCCTTCAGTGTGAGTTCTTCCATACGCAATGCCTGCGCAAACTCAAGATCTTTCAGTCTCAATTCGTGTTCTCTTTTCTTTCGCTCTCGCGCTGTCTGTCTCCAATATACTGTAGTTTTTTCACGTTCCCACTCAATTTCCTTTTCTCTTAACTGTAAACGTTTCAATTCTAGTGCTGCCTTACTAGGTGAAGGTGGATCAATAGGAAGACGCTTACCCTGGTCAGGCAATGTAGGTACAACAGGAAACACTTTCCCAAACACTCCAAGTTCTCGCAAATCTCCCACAAGCTTATCCTGAAGCTCAGCCTTGGAAGGGCTACCACTCACCTCAAGTTTATAGTGGCCAGCGTTTCTAACAAGGTCATCAAGCGTAAATGTTAAAAAAATATCCTTGGAAGTAGCGATAATAAATGCATCTAAATCAAACATTGCAAAATTACACAAAAAACTATAAACGAGCAAAAAAAAAAAAAAAAAAAAATTGCACTAACAAGAAAAAAAAGTCACCAAAATCTATGGCACAAAAGAACAAAGGGTGATCACAACCAGTTGATGAGCACTTACAGCGCGCAGTGCGACCACCACAGAAAAAGATTTTCACAAAGGGAAAATCAGATTTATTCAAATATGCCTAATATGGTTCAGAACCTGGCTAATGAGCCCCAATTTATGTTATGTGACCATGGTAATAAACCAAAATGGTACACATTACAAACAAAAACCATAGACGGTGACATTGCAAAAACAATTTAATTTAATGAAATTATTTTTTCATAAATGATAAATTATGATTTTTTTTACATAAACAGAGCGTGGTGGTAAAAATAACAAAACAAACAGAAAGAAAATCCTGATCTCACATAACTACAACAAAGGTAACAAAATACAAAGTTTACCGTTAGTCTTCCGGGTCCTCTAACAGCTGCACTAACTAACCTAAACTAAATAACATCCACCCACAAACAGCAGCCACCTGAACATCACATGACCAAAAATAAATAAATAAAAAAGAAACAACAGGAGCATAACCACAACTAAGTAGCACAAACTGTTCATATCGCGCTTAATAGTGTAACAGTTAGTAACTGTGGTGTCAGAGCAGCTGTCATTATAGTAACAGTCGTACCTCACTGGTGCACATTTCTCTGAAACATATGAGAACACTGAAGAGCATCATGGAATGAAACATCACTTTTTTTTTTTTTTTTTTTTTTTTTTTTAAATAGCACAGACATCAAGATTTTTTAAACTTTATGACTTCATCTGAATTTGGCGCACGGATGTTTGATTAATTAATGGCCCAGCTGTAACTACACCAGTTATGTTGTCTGCATTAAATAGGTATAAATGAGAAGAGGACATAAAAAAACACATGCAGAAAGCTGCTGGAGCAGCAGAAACCACAGAGGAGCAAAAAAACAAGAGGAAAGAGAGAAACATTACTTCAAACGAGTTATACTTGAAGCCCGCCCACTGAGAAATACTGAAAATATATACTGATAAAACACATCCCCCTTTAGCTTTTGGATGCAGCTCATGTTTAAAACAGTAATCTTGTGGGGTGGACTCATTTAAAATAAGGTAATCATCTGTTTTTAGCCAGGTTTCTGTCAAACAGAGCACATCTAGGTTATGATCAGTGATCATATCATTTACAAACAGAGGTACCTGGTATTCAATATGCAAAGCTTTATCCTTTGTTCCTCTGTATTATATACATTTCTTTTTTGTAAATTGGTTTGTACGTGTTTAATTTATTTTTATTTTTATTTTTTATTCTAGTTTGAGGAACAGGCAACGGTCTCTATAGTGTGATATCTTGATGAAAGAGTCTCTGTGTGCTGAGTGTTAACTGATTTTTGTTGTCGGTTTAGCCAGTCTGTCTGCTTCCTGACCTGGGCCCCAGTTAGTCAATTGCAAGCTTTAAGACTGTGTGCCATATTTCTAGAGAGAAGAGTGGCCCCACCCCAGGAGCACCACTTTTCAGGTCTGCCCCAAAAACTCATCCAATTAAGCATTGGACTATGGTGGCTGGTGTCTCTATTTTCACATTCCGTACAATAGAATCGCCATTAACTAGAGCACTTTCATCAGGTTTCTCAGTGGGTGCATCACTGTGGGGTGGTGTTGGCGCAGTGGATAAGATTGTTGGTTGACAAATTGTAAGTCACTTTGGATAAAAGCATCAGATAAATGTAATGTAAATCACTGAGTGGTGGGAACCTGTTTGGTGTTTTGATCGGAACAGATGAGCAGCGTTTTGACCCATGACTATGACGCCCACAGTCACCCAGTGGCCCTGCTGCAGTGGCATTGTTACCGGAATCGAAAAATGTACAGGATGCCTTGACTTAGTCCTATCCAATATCTAATATTTGCAGCCCTCACATTCTTACTATCCTCTATTTAAGTTTGGAAATGCAAATGACATGCTAACCGGCTTACGAATGCTAATGCGCTGCACACGCTCTGCACGTGCAGTTTTAGAATAAAAGCAAACAATCAAATTAATCAGATTAGTTTGATAGATAATATCAGAAATATGGTGGGAATTTAGAAGTTAGATTTTATTACGTTAAACAAGAGAGAGTGATCGTAAGATTCAACAGAAAAGCCAAACATGGAGCTACAATCACAAACCACTCAACAGCACCCCAAACCAATCAGCAGCACCTAGTCATACACAGTGTTGTATGGGTAGTATTTGCTACTTGGATGTGCTTGGATAATAGTGATGCTATAATCCTGACCAGTGAAGAAGACCTACACCTCCTTGATACATCTTTTCTTCACCTGAGTACAAGAGCTTATGTCCAGCATGTTCTACTATGCCTTGTTTTGTTCTGCATACCTCAGATAGACCACTAATGTCTCATCTGAAACACTTGTCAATTGTTGGTTGACAAGTAATTCAAGGCTTCCATTTTTCTAAAGTGTTCTTGAGTTCCATGTGCCGATTGATGCCAGATGTTTGACAACAATTAGCCTTACCACATCTTTGTTCCTTCCCTGTAGCCGATTTTTCGAAATACTCCCAGGGTTCCCAAAGACCTACAACAGTGCACTTGTTTGTCCAGGTGACATTTGTGTTGACTATCTTCTGAATATTGTGGTGACATATACTCTAAAAAGATGGTCCTTTTTACACAGTTCTATTTAGAACCATATTGTCCTGAATAATCTTTTATTACCTGGGTTTAAGCATAAAAACATAATAACACATACATGTGCTGGTCATATAATTAGAATATCATCAAAAAGTTTTTTTGTTTTTATTTTACTAATATTCATTCATTACACAGACTGATATATTTCAAATGTTTATTTCTTTTAATTTTGATGATTATAACTGACATCTAAGGTAAATCCCTGATTCTTCCATCCGGAGCAACCTTGTGCACCCATGTCCCATGTCCCTCCAACCTCTTTAAATTAGAGCAATTGGATCTAAGGGGTGGAAAACATAGGTAGAAAATGGTTTCTCTCAGGATTTCAACACTACTTTGTGGAGCTCTGGGAGAAATGGAAGGCTTGCAGGAGGCCTGTTACTGGTTATCTATTTCCTGTTTCTCCACTGACCAATCCAGAGACAGTCTGGTGATGGTGTAGGCCATGAAGTTCAGGATATCTCCTGATACGCAGGGGCTGGGAAGGAGGGAGCCTCATTCACAAAGTCTTTCTCAACTCCAGTCACATCTAGTTCCTCAGGACTAGAGCAGGCAAGCAACATGCTCTCAGTCGGTCCGGAAGAAACCGGCGATCAGGCTTCTGGATTTAGTGTTAACGCCTTTTAACTGGCGAGAGAGAATTGGCAAACTGAAAGACCTGTCCCAAGCTCCTCAACCAGATCCACCTGTGATTCCAATTACATTTCAAGAAGGTCCTGAGCTACAGGGTGTATTCGCCTGGCTCCCCTCCCCCTAAAGAGAGCCTTTAAGGGGAAGAGGACAATTTTCACTGTGAAACTGTCCCTGAAGGGCTGACCAAGGTTGCTCCAGTTCTTAACAAATGATGCAGAGATTTGATGTTAGGAGTAATATAATGACCCCACATTTCTAAACTTGTTCACTCATTTTACTTTTTCTTGGTTAAAAACAAAACAAAACAAAAAAGCAGCAAGTGTAGATCAGAAGAACAGACGTCAGGAACACATTGGATTTAGATTTTTTGGAAAGGGGCTCAGTGGTTTGGATGGTAATTGTTTCTCATGGAGACCCAAGTGATTTTATTGCTGTCCGAATCTGGAATGCCTGTGTTTTTAATCCCATCATCTTGTATAAAATTCCTTGCTGAATTAACTACTTATTTTTGACAATCAACAGATTTGTGTGGTAATTTTATTGCCCTCCGAATCAACTTCTCTGAGTTTACAAGAATAAATTGATTCAAAATTCATTGTTTATATCCTTTTTGACAACTGCCAAATATGGTAACTGCTCCACCAAAGCAAGTGGAAGCTGTTTAAGAACAAAAAGAAGAAAGACAAGAAAAGCATTTTAAAAGCATTATTATGGCAGAAGTAGGTATGCAATACAGTTTGAAATATGTATTATATAGTCCTACAATTACATACATCAAATTTTAAACCAAGCAGCTTTATGTTTACCTTATGTAAATAAGAGGTTGCATTCATTTATTTCTGCTAATCTCACAATTTTTATTGACATCCATCATATTGTGAGATAAAATACAAGACAGAAAAACATTTAAACTATAGCACCTCTATTTTCCTATTTTAAACAGGAGATTTAAAAGGGGTCATGACTTGAGAAAACAACATTTCCCTTGATCTTTTGACATAGAAGAGTTCTCTGAATGCTTAATACATCCTGCAAGTTTCATAACTTAAATGTCCTTATCATCAGTAAAAAAGCATCTGTGTAATAAACCTCATCTAATGACCCTCATCATTTGCATATGACCACCTCCAGCAGCACAAGACAACTACGCTTCATTGTCACGCTCACAGGTGTTAAGTCAATGTGCAGAGAGTGGGTCTGAAGGAGTAGTTACTGTATTTACAATAAAATTGTGATGCCAGATATATGATGTGCCATTCCTGGCTGTGGAAAAACAATGTTTTTGTGTATGCTGCTGAAGGATCCTGATGTCAGAGGAAAATGTATTCAGTTTATTTTTAGCAAACTACCCAGTCATGCATGTCAGTGCTAATTTATTCATGTGTTCAGTACATTTCACGGTTAACTGTTAATCGTAGTATGATGCTGGCTTTTCCAAAATACTTTTGCTAAATTGCCATCTGAATCCATGAGTTTTATCACTGAATTGCCATGTAAATCTATTTTAACTTATGTCTACTTGAGAAACAATTACCATCTGAATAAAGCTAATGACATTTTTTGCTGAAATTGGTTGACTGTGAATAGACATCTAGAACATTTTTTAAACCATTTAATGTACTTTCTGAACAAACTAATTTACTAAGATAGTGTTTTCCATTATTGCATTATTGGTTCATCTTCATTGCCTCATAAATTAGCCCAAGCCATTTATTATACAAGTAATAATAGTGCCAGGTTTCTTGAGTTTTTATTTAATTTTTTAAATTATTATTAGGAAGTATCTTAGTGCCTAGTGATTGTAAGTCTCAAAGATGACAGATTATGCTTCTTCTCCTCAGGTTTTCATGACCGTGATGGCAAGCAGTACTGCCAGAAGTGTTTTCTGGCCCTCTTTGCCTCTCGTTGTCAAGGTTGTTCCCAGCCCATCATGGAGAATTACATCTCAGCTCTAAGTGTTCTGTGGCATCCTCAATGCTTTGTTTGTAGGGTAAGTAGTTGCTGGATTCTGAGGTACAATGAATTTGATTGTGTTATACCACATATGAAGGGTTGTGATGTTACTCTCAAGGCCACATTCTTCAGTAGTGTACAACATAACATGTTATAGGTCACTCAAACTTCTTTAGGAAGACCAGGGCTAGTGCTTTTTACTTTAGTAAGTGTTTCTTATGGTGGGTTCATTATAGACTTATTAACAAAAAAAATAAAAAAATTCTAATGAACATTTAAGCTATTAAATACAGGTAAAAAAAAAACAAAAAACATATATATATGACATTTATGGATCATCTTTGATAAAATCTTGTTGAAACCTACATAAAATCTAGTAAAAAAAAAAAAAAAAAAAAAAAAATTCTAACTAATGGCTCTTGCTTGAATCAGTGCATGATTGATGCCCAGAGGAGATAAGATTTTTGAACTTACATAATGCCCACTGATAGTAAGCTTGCAACAAATTTAAGGAAAAAAAAGTATTTCTACTGTTTTGTCTTCACTAGCTGCACACAAAAACAAACAACTTGACCACCATAGTCCAGTTCATGAATAAATGACTCTACTGAGCTGTTTCTTTTTTATTGAATTAAAAATGTACGGGATGACCAACGCAGTCAGATTCATAAACAAATGATACTTATGACCAAGGTCAATCTAATAAATCCTTGACTGAATAAACTTTGTCAGTGGAATTAGTAAATCAACATCTGACTCAATGAAATGGAGCTCCTAAACAATTTTTAAGGAGGAGCTTGCCCATCTGATCTTCCACTCATTACCTCACTGTGTCTTCTGTGTGTAACAATAACCAAAGTGTCATTCCAGAAGACATATTTTCTCTTTCCCGGCTAGAATGCCTCCTCTTTCAATTTAGTTCAATTAAATACAATTTTATTTGTATAGTGTTTTTAACTATACAAATCGTTAAATATTTACTTACTAAATATTAATATTTAGTAGTAGCTTATCAGTGGTTACTGTCAGTTTATGTATATATGGCAGAAATGTACGGAACAATCAATTAAAGACATAATCGAACAGATGATGCTATTAACAACAATTATTATGATGCAGTCTAACTTAAAGCAAAATTTGGTAGTTCTTTATGTTGTTTCAGGGTTGGCATCATCTTAGGTCCTCTGAGGGGTTGGCATAATCTCTTCTTTGGTGTTCTGGATCCAGACGGAAGCTTGTGTTAGTCCTAGTTATATCCCATGGCAAGAACAGAAACATAATTAGTATAGCTGCTGTTCCAACCAAGTAAAATATATTTTTTTTAACCCAAGCTTAAGAATGATAATGCGCATTTGATCAGATTTGACTGCAATCCAAGATTATGAGATGCATTATTTGAATGATTGGCCAAAGAGATGTGTCTCCATTAGATTTAAACAGAGAGAGTTTGTCTGAACCCCTAACATTATCAGTAAGGCTATTACAGAATTTGTTAGCCAAATGCAAAAATGCTCTACCTCTAGGGGTGTAACAATTCACTCGTTTTCTCGATGTATTGATTACAAACCCTCACAATGCATATGAATCAATTTTGAAACATGATTTTTGAATCGTGAATCACCGATCCCGGACAGTAATCGATTTAAAATGCTTAGAATCGAATGAATCGCGATTGCTATTACTTTCATTGCTTTCAAAATATATACACATTAAATTACTACAAGCACAATTTAATAGAGACCTTGACCAGTGTTCATGCCTCTCATTTATCCCTCACACGCTCCACTATTAACACCCGAAAACACCCGTCTCTGACGCAGCTGATGTGTGATCGCTCCTTGGGACTCGAAGCCAGTAATCCTAAAGTGAAGTCGTTTACTTTACTTTTCTGTAGTTTTTCAATGGCTCTCTGCATCTTACCGATGGCGTTACTTGAGCAAACAAAAGCTGCGTATTTATTGCATGGACGGAGCAGAAATGTAAGTGTCTAAATCATACGCACAGTTCCATTGGATGATAAATGTGTTTAAACAATGCTGATGAACTGACTGTACAAAGTAAACTTAAAATAACCACAGCATTAACAACGACGATTATCTGATAATCAGATGCATGAAAGTAGCATTCGTTGCTTTAGCAAACAGACAACGGGCGCATTTTCTCTCAGTGAAAATGAGATAAAGAAGTTTTCACACTGAAAGAGAAGTGATCTCGGTCTCAAAGACATGCCAGGTTTTATCTGCAGCTAAAATTAAGCTTTTTAAAAACAGAAAAAAAAAACCACAATAAATATATACAATATATGAATTATACAGTGCTAATTGACATAATTTATTACAGTACAGAAACTATAAAGTATATTTTCTACCTTATTCTATGCAGAAAAATTAAATAATTGCTAATTAAATGTAGTATATAAAACAATCGTAAAATTGCAGGAAATCAGGAAAAAATATTGATTACAAATGATTGATATTTGACTTCTTACAACAAATTAAAAGTAATGAAAAGAAGAGAATTCCTTGTAAAAAACAAACAAACAAATTTAATATATATATATATATATATATATATATATATATATATATATATATATATATATATATATATATATATATATATATATTAGTGCTGTCAAAATTAGCGCGTTAACGCATTCGATTAATTTGAAATATTTAACGCGTTAAAAAAAAATAACGCAATTAACGCGGTTGCAGTTTTTTTTATTTCCAGTTGTGGCCTATGTGTGTTCAACGTGCAAAGAAATATGGATAAGACCAAGGAAGGACTTTTAGACGGAAAGTTTCAGTATAAAACTCTGCCGGATTACTCTTCAGTCTGCCACAAGAAACATTACTCTTCATTTAGTCTGCCACAAGAAACAGCAACATTAAAATCATGAACTCAAATGTCATTGTTTAAAAAAAAACAAAAAAACAATGACTGTAACAGTACGTAAATCAGACCTTTCTGTAACGCTAACGTTAATAAGCTTAAACGAAAATAAAGAAATAATTGTGTAGCGGAGTATTTTTTGTACACAGTGCCGCGAACTGTCAATCACTCCTGTGCTCGTGCATCACTGTCCTCCTCAGCTGCAGCAACTTGCGCTCTCTCTCTTCATCAAGCTTTTAAAAAAAAAAAGGGGACAAAAAGATCATATTGTCTTTGTGCATAGGCTATAGATTAATTAGATAAATGAATATCTAAATTTGTGCCTTGCCGTCTACGGTATTTTTTTAGAACTTAGAAAAAACCCAGCAAGCAATTTTGCGTCTAATAGACGTCTAATAGCCGTCTAAACACAGCCGAGACGTCTAGGCTAAATCGAGGCTAATTTTGGGCTGTCAGTGAAAATCTAATAGACGTCTAAACATACCCCAAGAATAGACAGCTATTAAATGACTACATATATACGTCTAATAGATGTCTAACCATAGCCCAAGAATAGACAATCAGACAGCTATTGAACGACTATATTTATACGTCCAATAGACGTCTAAACATAGCCCAAGAATAGACTAGTCATCAATTAGACCGCTAAACAACTACATACGTCTAATGGACAGGCAATATGGGTCTAGGCTAAAACAAGGCTGATTTTGGGCTGTCAGTGAAAATCTAATAGACGTCTAACCATAGCCCAAGAATAGACTAGTCATCCATTACACTACATATACATGTAATAGACAACAAAAAGAGGCATAAGGATTCTTTTCACTCAAATATAACAGGTTCTCATAAATTAAAATCCATCCAAACTAATTGAATATAAAGGGATTTATTTTGAACAATTATATAGACAACAACAACTTGGACAACATTCAAACATAAATATGAACAAATAAAACATTGGAAAAATATGTAAAACAATTAATTTTTAAGAATTAACTGTTTACTTTAGATCCATAACCCCCACCCCCTGCCCTCCCTGGTGCTTGTTTGAAATGATTAGAAATAGCATTTTTTATTTCACATTCCATAGCTGATGGAAAGCTGGTCATCACTGCGTCTGCCAAATGAGAAAAAGGAAAGAATTATTGCTCAAAAAAAACATTGTTGACAATCCTTTTTAACTAATTAGTCAATCACTTTTGCTAGGATGATTTAATAGATAGAGTTAACAGAATATAGATTGAGACTATATAATTTATATCAATATAGACAATAATTTATATCAATATTATAATATCAATAATTTAACATTTTTGCTCGCTTAGTGTTGATGCAATACGGCGTGTAACGATACGCGTATTGAACAATTCTGTACAAGGCATATATATATATATATATATATATATACACATATACACATATATAGGCTATATAGACACACACATATACATCTGACATTTTCTTCTCGAATGTTCATTTTTATCAAGCTCATATATGCAAGTTCTGTAATTTCACTTAAATGGCAATGAAAATGACCTATTAATTTCTCAATTCTCTCAAGCGACGCCATTCTCTTAGATATTTGGGATCCATAACTTCTGAATATGGAAATAAAATTAACATTATAATTGATTATGTAACACTGTTATCCCAAGACATGTCTGACTACTACCATAATGTGTTTTGAAACTGAAATACAGTATTTTTTTAAATTATCATTCTAATGAAGGTGAAAACAGATTTTATTTTCATTTCTACTTTAGTTCTTCCCTCAAGTTTAAAGGGATAGTTCACTTCGAAATTAAATTTTGGTATGTTTTAGCTTACCTTAAGAACGTCCAAGATGTAGGTGTCTTTGTTTCCGCAGTAGTTTCAATTTTTTAGGTCAAACTATTCTTGTCTGTCAGTCATATAATGCAGGTCTATGGTCACCACCTAAAAAGGCCATGCACAGAGAAGTCCAAATTAAACAATTCCCCATCGTAAGTACACATTGATGGACTAAGACACGAAACGAGCAGTCTGTGTGAGAAAATGAACAGTATTTATATCGTTTTTACCTCTTTTACACAGCCACGTCCAAGTGATATGAGGGCTCGCGTGCTTCCAGGTGTGTGATGCGTCCGCGTTCTGGCTTAATTTGCGCAAGCGCCGCACTTAGACTAAGCCAGCCCAGAATGCGCACACCGAAGCACGCGCACACACCGAAGCACGCGCGCCCTCAGATCACTTCGACGTTGCTGTGTTATAAGAGGTAAAACGATATAAATACTGTTCGTTTTCTGACACAAACCGCTCGTTTCGTGTCTTAGGCTATCAGTGTGTATGGTGGGGAATTGTTTAATTTGGACTTCTCTGTGCATGCTCTTTCAGGTGGTGACCATATAGACCTGCATTATATGACTGACAGACAAGAACAGTTTGACCTAAAAATATAAAAATTTAAACTACTGCGGAAACAAAGACACCTACATCTTGGATGCCCATAAGGTAAGCTTAAACATATCAAAATTTAATTTCAAAGTGAACTATCATTATAAATCATTCTTTATCACTTACTCATATAACTCTAATAAACATAAAAAATACTTATAGGCGTAGTTCACTTAAAAAAAATAAAAAAATAAAATAAAAAACAACAACATGTAATCATTTACTCACTTTCACTTGGTTCCAAACCTGTATGGCTTTCTTCTGTTGAACACACACAAAAAAATATATTTTGATGAATGTTGGTAACAAGACATGTAATGGTAGTCACTGACAAGTGTTCTGTATATTCAATTGCTGTACTTTGTTGACTGATTGCAGGATAATTTCCAATAAACAGTGTCTTTAAATCAAATAAAGTGGATTACATCACTCCAGTTCTGAGGTTTTTACACTGGCTATCTGTCTGTCAAAAAATTAATATCCAAAAACTACAGTTGGTTATTAAATTAACATTTTAAGGCCAAAGTAAATTTCTAATCTTCTGATGCACTATGAACCATCCAGAGCAGACCTCTCAGGACATCTGGGACAGTAGCCAGCTACTTTTATATCTCCAAAGTCAAAACAAAACATGGAGAAGCAGCATTCAAATTTATATCTGAAACAAATTCACTGAAAACTGAATGTATGCTGCATATTTTAATTATTTACAAACTAGTTTAAAGACTTTATGTTTGCCACTACCTTTTATTGAATGGAGAGGATTTTTTTTTTAATTTCTTTTCATGTTGCACTATGCTGCTGTTAAATTTTATGTAAAGTACTTACAGAATTTGCTTTAAATCAACTCTAATTTAAATACAAATAAATACTGGTATCTTTATAATAATAAAAAAATAGTAATGATAAGTTTCATACTTTCATGCTTACCACCTTCATTGAATTTAGATACATTTGCAATAACACGTGCAAGGTAACGTTAACTTTTTGGAGAAAAGTAGTACTCTGCAATGTTAATGTTAAAATGTCACGGTTTCTACACATTATAACAGCTAACTAATTTAAACAATAAACATATCAAAAATAACACGCATACTTACAGGATCGAAGTAGAAATGTGAAGGTTTTCACTCAGACTGTTGCTCACCCGTTGCACTCCGACAGCTGCCTCGTGTAAAATAAAATGGCGGAAATGTTTATCGCGAGATTTGGCTTAAGTGATCTAGTCACGCAATGGCATTAGTTCCAGTAGACATGTCTCAGTAGTGTTTCAATTGTGCCATCTAGCGGTTGGGAAATGCAATTGCATTTGATTAGATATTTTTATCGTAGATTGTGTATGAATGTTTGACAGAAAATATATATTAAGCTGTGTAAGCGAAAACATTTCAAAGACTAATATTCTAGGTCGCTGGTCTATATCTGAGCCCAGATTGCAATAATTTCGCCAGGTGGGCTAAAGCAGACCGCATATAGCCCGTCCAATTCGGAGCTAAATCGTGATCTACCATGCCGTGAAATGACGTATTGAACCTTGATATCATACCAATGCGAACATGATTGAATATTAACCATTTCATGCACTGCCTGGCAAAAAAATACAATTAATCAGTTTTGACAAAAAGTGGGCTACAATAGCCGGGTCTGAATACGAGCTAAATCGTGGCTACGCACAGCCTACACATATAACATGTAAAATAAAGTAAACCAAACAACTTGTAATCACGTTAGACTCTGCGTACATGATGGAATATCATACATCTCACAAGTTATTTTGCAAAAAAAATACATTTATCCAGATTAAATGTTATTTGGGCTAAAAGTGGGTTACACATAGCCGGACTATATCTGGTCTATATTTAACCCAGACGTTGAAATGACGGCTATTGCTTGCTGGGAAGATGCTGCATCCAATGAGCAGCCAGCGGGGGCTGCAGGACGACACAACCTCCGCAGACAGTTTTTAATGTTTATCAGACAATAAATACTCAAGATTTTGCTTTAGTATAACTCACAACGAGTTTCACACACCTTCTCCGGCCACGTTGAGTTGTTGACACTTAACAGTGGGAAAAGCGACACATGCGCTATTCACTTGTATAACTTAAGGGTGAATGGGTAATGTAGTTTCTGCTCTGGGTGGGATGAATTAAGAAGCTTGCATTGTGAAGGGCGCTCTGAAAATCGGCAAAAAGATTAAAACCTCTATTAAAACAGATGTCCAAATGAGCGTACCGGTACGCTAAAAGCACGTTCTGGGCGCACGGAGAGGTGGCGGTATGCTCAAGAGCTATATTTGGAAGTGGCGGTACTAAGTACAGGTGCATACCGGCCCACTTAAAGCACTGGCAATGACTATACTTTGGAATTTTTTTGCAGTCCACTTAGAATTCAACATGGAAATCATTTTTGTTTTTTATTGGCATTGATTGTTTTGAAATTCAAATGGTACTTACATGCCTGTGTTTTTATTTCTGTAATAAATATGGCTTTCAAGCCAACAGTTAATTTGGAGGATATTGATGGTTTATTGCAGGTATGTTGTTTACATGAGAAAATCTGTGTTACAAGTTAAACAAAAATTCCAATAAACAATCATATTTTGAATTTAAATAGTTTCTTTGTCTTGAGTTTACATTAATTATTTACATTTTACATTTACATATCCAAAAAGTTTCAGTCTTTTAATTGCGATTAATCGCGATTAATCGCGATTAATTTTAAAAAATTGTGCGATTAATTAGTTAATTTTTTTTAATCGATTGACAGCACTAATATATATATATATATATATATATATATATATATATATATATATATTAGTGGTGGGCCGTTATCTGTGTTAACATGCTGCGTTGACAGGAAACTTTTATTGGGCGATTAAAAAAAATATCGCCGTTAATTTATTCTCAAAGTTGGGTTGAGAGCTGGGTCTATTTGCACTGTAGGGGCGAGAACTAGTCTTCGAACCTGTGTGTATGCCTACTATGAAATTACCACATCAAACGTGATGTGATAACATGGATGCAGCTGAAGCCGCCGGGTTTGTTTCAGGGATTTTTTTTTTTAAGAAGCTTCCCAATGGAAACCTCTACAAGACACATGCCTGTTTCTCACATACTCCTGTCTGCAGTGAGTATGCAGTCTGTGTGCATTACGTATGTGGTGCTGAAGCAGCAAGGACTCATATTCATTGTGCTTTCACACAGGACGCGTTTGGAGTCCGCTACTCGGTTTGTGAATGATCTCTGCACTGCTGCAGATGCATCGCACTTGGAACGCACTGACGGGCCGGTGGAATTAGTTTATAGCTTTCTCAAATACTTTGTGATGCATTTTGGAAACAGGAGATGAGCCCCTGGTCTAAAGCACCACCTGGCTTGAGAAACCCATTCTAAAATACTTACTTTTAGTCATTATTTTATTTGGGTAGCACAAATATTCTGAATGCCTTTGGCAGAATTCAAAGGAGCCATTTTAATCTAGATAAATCTATATTAATTCCAAGATTACAGTGAGATTAATCTAGATAAAAAATAAATTAATCTATGCCCATCACTTATATATATATAATACATAGGCTACATGCATAAAATGATTGTATTTGACATTTCTTTCACTTCTGAAATGATGGCTATGCCCCTGGTGTTACAAAATATTATTTAAATACTTTTAAAGCTCTTTTTTAATATCTTGGTTTACATATTTTTTTACTTATGCCATGTCATACCATAGCATCATTAAACTAGCAGCTAACAATGGACAAAAGTTTTTTTTTTTTCTAACCTATGGTTATCTAACCATAATGGCTGCTGTGTAATTTGCCCCCTGACTAAGCATTTAAGGAATTTAGGGGAAGCATTTAAATAATCCTGTGAATGCACTTAAAGGATACAGAATCAAATCATTATAATCTAATTGAATCAAATGTAATTGTGAATCGAATTGAATCGTTCGAAATATACAAAAATCATTCTTGAATCTAATCAAAAACCTATGAATCATTAAACAAATTGATTCACTGCCTACCCAAAGATTCACAGCCCTACGCACTTTAGTGGATTTTGTTATCCTAAGTACTACCAAAAGTCCTAAGTTCTGTGATCTTAGGGAGCGTGATGGATCGTAGCAAAGCAGAAGACTAGTTAGGTACACAGAAGCTAAACCATTAAGGGCCTTATAGGTAAGTTTTAATATTTTTTAACTGATACTGAAACTTAATAGGTAGCCAGTGCAGAGACTGTAAAATTGGGGTAATTTCATCATATTTTCTAGACCTGGTACGAATCCTAGACATTTCTTTTGGACTACTTGTAGCTTGTTTATTAAAGATGCCGGACAGCCACCTTGCAGTACATTGCAGTAGTCCAGTCTAGAGGTCATGAATGCATGAACTAGCTTTTCTGCATCAGAAACAGGAAACATGTTTTGTAGCTTGGCGATGTTTCTTAGATGGAAGAATGCTCTACCCGACTTTATCTTTATATTGTGTCCCTAATACCTGTGTACTTACATGGTAACTAGATGAAACATAATGACGGACCGGTGAAATTATTTTATAGTTTTTTTTAATAGCTTTTTATAGTTTATAGAGTGTGATGTCTACAATGACACAAATCCGGTAATTCTGTAAACAGCAGCGTACTTGATAACATCAGTCAGCTCGCCTTGGCTACTGCAATTTCCCTCTCTGTATATTTACAAATCAAATGCAAAATATAGAAAAAGTTTGTGTCGAAGAAGAATCCAGTCGTGAAAGTACGCATCCTTCAGATCAACCACTGCAAACCAATCTTGAGGTTGAATGCATCTGAGGATGTGCTTCTTCATCAATATCATGAACAGAAACTTGTGAAGGGCCCGATTCAAGACTTACAAATCCATGAATGGATGAAAGCCACCGGTTTTATTGGGCATGGTGAATTAAGGGCTATAGATCCCCTGCTTTATCTTGGATGGAGGGACTGGGTCGATTGCATCCTTCGCCAGTGGGACAACAATCCGTGGGGACTGGCCCTCGCAGATTAGTTCTCACTGTAATCCTCATATCTCTCAAAGCACTAGCTGGCAGTTCTATGCTTGGAGCAGAGTAACCGGGATGGGTAGTGACATAGGGGTCTGCTCCTTTCCCTTTAGGAAAGGAGAGACACGATCGCACCATTCTTATGGTCATGCACTTGCAGTTGTGGGCATGAACCATCTGTGAACGCATCTTCGGTGTGCTTTATGTCCAGACATGAAGACAGCACTCATGGCCATCATCAAAGGACAGGAATCAAACTCAAACAAGAGGGTCATCTGCGATTTGCTCCTTTAGAGGAAATTGCTCTTTTAGTTGAAACTTCCAGGAGAATCACTGAATCAGGCACACCGGTGTACACACTGTAACGCCAACCCGGAACAGCCCTCTGAGGTGAAATGGCTTTGTGAATTGCACTCTCATACAATCAATCGGCTCTGAAGCAAAAATCTGAATGATTGAATGCACACTGCTGCCTTATATACCCGTGTGTACAGGGGGGTGGCTTGGCATACAAAATCCATTCGCCAATTCTCATAGACATTTTCTCTTAAACTCAGAGGTTATTGGGGCTCCCATGTAAGGCCCCTAATGTCATGACAGCATAACTCGTAGTAACCAACAAATAGGGAATAATGAAGTCACCATTCTCACCATCACAGTTCTCCTCAAGTCCAGTCGTAATTTCGACTCTCAAAACGTATAATCATTTAAACAATAGTGGTGTATTTTATTGATGCATCGATTACATACCCCTGACTATGCATGTGCATCGATCTTGAAACATTATTTTTTTAAATCGTGAATCAATCATTTCGGACAGTAATCGATTTAAATTAGTTAGAATTGAATTAATCATTATTTAGTAGTTATAGCAGAATAGTAGTTTTTTTTATGGCAATTCATTGCTTTCAAAATATATACACATTAAATTACTACATGCATGAATTAATGGAGACCTTGAAAATTGTTTGCCCTTGCATCTCTCCTTCACACGCGCCACTATTTACCGCCCAAGACTTTCACAGGATTGCGCTCTCGCTCCGTTTGTATCACTGATAAATTTTGTCATGGCCAGTGATGCTAAAGTGAAGTAGTTTTACTTTTCTGTAATTTTCTGTAAAATCTTACCGACAGTGTTACATGAGCAGTCGAAAGCAGTTGTGCCAGGCTATAGGCCTATATGCAGCTAAGCTGAATAAAAAGCAGAATGAACTGATGAAACGTTAAGATAAAAATACATAATAAATAAATAAATACAATGTATGATTGATGCAGTGCTAATTGACATATAATTTATTACAATACAGAAACTAGTTTATTTTCTACCTTATTCTGTACAGAAAATTTAAATAATTGTTTGTAGCTGTAGCATTTGGACCAATCAGACACACAACTATTTGTTATATTTAACAAATAATATCTAACATTCCTTCATCTAACCAAAGGGTCTATGGACCCTTCCGCCAAAATGCAACTATCACCTCAAAAAAGCCAGAAAAGGCCTCTGGTTCCATAGCAACCAAAGACACACGATCTGATAATGCTAGTTTATGGCTACCAAGAATGTGGCAAAGCAACTCTTAACTCAAGTGTCTCAAAAACAGAAACATAATGCCCATAAAAAGGGACTCTTCTCTAATAAGTTCATAAGAAAACCTCTCTTTGAATGAACATACATAGGTGTTTGTGTATATTATTGCTGTTCTTGTATATTGTCTGTTGAATTTTATTGTTTTATGAATGCTTATGAGAGAACCACTCGTTTATGTAATCTTACCTATATGCAATCTTACCATGTTTATGTATGAATTTGTCTTCTGATGATCTAAATGATAGTATATATGATATGTTTGTACATAAGCAATATACAAGTGCATCTCAATAAATTAGAATGTCGTGGAAAAGTCAATTTCAGTAATTTAACTCAAATCGTGAAACTCATACATTGAATAAATTCAGTGCAAACAGACTGAAGTAGTTTAAGTCTTTGATTCTTTTAATTGTGATGATTTTGGCTCACATTTAACAAAAGACACCAATTCACCATCTCAACAAATTATAATGCTTCATAAGACCAATAATAATTTAGTGAATTGTTGGCCTTCTGGAAAGTATGTTAATTTATTGTACATGTACTTGTTACGTTCTAAGGTGTTATTTGTGCAGTATTTAATTATTGCTACCATGTTGATTTACGGTTTGTTTTGGCAGTATTTTGTCTCTCTATTCTCTCTACGCCATCCAAAAGCTTAAGGAAGATCAGCAGGTTTTGATTGTCAATCACCTGGTTGCTCTGATTGGCTGCTGGAGGGGGAAGCTTGTGGATAAAAGCTGAAGACTCCATCTGAAGTGTGCCCCTTCTTGGCCTTTGCTGCCTCTGGAGACTTTTCACCTGCCCCAGACCATAGCATGTGTGCTAGTTGTCTGTTTACATTGTTGTCGGTGTATACAGTTTGAAACGTTGGAGAGTTGTGGTTTATTTGTTTTTGTACAAGTAAGCTCGCAAGGTTACACCTTAAGGTGACAGTTTAATTAATTTTGGAGCCGTAGGGAGGAGGACGCCATTTCTTTTATTGTCCATGTTTTCACCTGTTTTTGGCTAGAAAGGGAGTAAGGTAAGACTTTTGTTGTTTATTTTTGGATTTTGTTTTGAGAGATTAGAAAGTACTCCTTTTTGTAAGTTAGATCTGTTATGTTTGTTATTTTGGCCTGGTCCCCTCCTGAAGTTTATTTTGCTCCATGCTAAGCATCTTTCTTTGAGTTTGTTAAATAAACCAAAATTCTAGACTGTGACAAGTCTGTGTGGTTTTCTGTGGCATGCTGGGACAGGAGAGAAGGTCTCCAGATGGTCGGTAGAAAAGTTGTTTTCTACCTTGTTTAAAAATTTCCTTGTTGCTGCCATCCCTGACCCTAGACCAGGGAGGCACGTAACATACTCAATACTTGGTAGTGGCTCCTTTTGCTTTAATTGCATGGCTTGGAGGTTATACGTTTTTGGCACTGCTGAGATGGTATGGAATCTCAGATTTCTTTGACAGTGGTCTTCAGCTCATCTGGATTTTTCGGTCTCTTGTTTCACATTTTCCTCTTGACCATACCCCATAGATTCTTTATGGAGTTCAAATCTGGTGAGTTTGCTGGCCAGTCAAACACACCAACACCTTGGTCATTTAACCAGCTTTTGGTGCTTTTGGCGATGTGGGCAGGTGCCAAATCCTGCTGGAAAATGAAATTAGCATCTTCAAAAAGCTGGTCAGCCGAAGGAAGCATGAAGTGCTCCAAAATTTCTTGGTAAACAGGTGCAGTGACTTTGGTTTTAAAATAAAAAACACAATGGACCAACACCAGCAGATGACATTCCACCCCAAATCATCACAGACTGTGGAAACTTAACATTGGACTTCAAGCAACTTGGGTTATGAGCTTCTCCACCCTTTCTCCAGACTCTACAACCATGGTTTCCAAATGAAATACAAAAAATGCTCTTATCTGAAAAGAGTACTTTGGACCACTGGGCAACAGTCCAGTTCTTCTTCTCCTTAGCTCTGATATTGTCTGTGGTTCAGGAGTGGCTTAACAAGAGGAATCCGACAACTGTAGCCAAATTACTTGACATGTCTGCATGCCTTGACCCCATCCTCAGATAATTTCCTTGTGATGTTCACTCAAATTCTTGAATCAATTTTGCTTAAAAATACTTATAAAGAAGTGGTTCTCTTGGTTGGTTGAGGATCTTTTTCTTTCACACTTTTTTCTTTCTGTAACGATTGCACACAGGAGACGAAACATCCAATTGCAGTGTTTACTGGGGTAATCCTATAACAAAATCCAAAACAGGTTAGAGGTCAATAACAGGGAAGGCAGTCCAAAAACAAGAAACAAGAAAACACAAGGGGACACGAGAAAACCGGGTGACTGAAAACAATGGCTCCATGAAACAGATAGAAATGGACCATTTTAAATAGACAGGTGCAAATGATGAAAGTGGAGACAGAGTGAAATTAACAGTGATGAATAGAACAAAGGCTTGTGGGAAATGTAGTGCCTGCAGTGGGGTGACTATGGGGAAGTGAGACCACTAGTGGACACCCAGGGAAACACAGACCAGACACTGTGACATTACCCCCTCCTCTAAGGAGCAGCTACCAGATGCTCCATCAAACACAAGAACAAACAAAGGAACACAAAGACCAGGAGGGAGGTGGACTGGTGAAGGATAAGGGGGAGGGACGGAGGGCCAGGTCCATAGAGGGAAACAGAGACAGGAAGTGAAAAAAAAAACTAAAAACAAAACAAGGACCAGGAGGGAGGTGGACCAGCAGAGGACCAGGGGGAGTGTCGGAGGGCCAGGTCCATAGAGCGAAACAGAGACAGGAAGTGAAAAAACAAAAACAAAACAAAGAGGCCAGGAGGGAATGGAAAGTTCATGGTCCCTGGGCAGAACCAACAGGTCAGGAATCCAGGGTGGAGCAGGTGTAACTGGAGCCCACTGGGATGGCGCAGATGGAACTGGAGCCCACCACTGCCAAGCAGATGGGACTGACGCCCGCCAGCGCAGTGCAGAGGTCCACCACAGCCGAGCAGACACGACATATGCCCACCAGCTCATGAAGATCATTGGGGACTTGACTTTGCCCATGAAGAACACAGGTGACTTGACCTTGCCCATGAAGATCATTGGTGTTTTGACTTGACTCCTGAGGTCTAACTGGTAGTGCTTGACTCACGAGTGTTAATGGTGACTTGACCTGACTCTGGAGGGTCAACAGGTACCTGACTTGACTATGGAGGTTCAAGGGGAACCTGACTCGACTCTGGACGGTCACCTGTGGCTGTCATCTTGTGCAGTGGCGCTGGGCCGGCGGCCATCTTGTGCTGTGGTGCTTCGCCAGCGACCAACTTGTGCTGTGGCTGTCATGACCGGGATACAGGAAAACACAGCGAGAGATCCACGTGCAGGTATGTCTTTATTTAGGGTTAATCCAACACTTAAACAGTCCAGGCAGGGGTCAAAACCAAAGTATCAATCCAAAAATAAACAAACACTAAAACACTGCAAGAGCAAGACTTTGAATTGGACGTGATAACCATAAGGATTCCGTGACAATACTAAGACAGACAGGGTATAAATACACAGGGAGATGACAACGCTAATGGGGAATTGACTGAGTGCAATGATCAATGATTAGTGACAGCTGAGTGCAATGGGAAGACAGAAATCCTGGGGAATGTGGTTCAGGAAGTGACAGACACCGTGGGGAAGGAGGACATCTAGTGCTTACCCAGGGAACACAAACCAGAGACTGTGACAGTGGCGCTGGGCTGGTGGCTACCTTGTGCAGTGGCGCTGGGTCGGCGGCCATCATGTGCAGTGGCGCTGGGCTGCCGGCCATCTTGCGCAGTGGCACTGGGCTGGCGGCCATCTTGCGCAGTGGCTCTGGTCTGGCGGTCACCTGGTGTTGTGGCGCTGGGCTGGCGGCCATCTTGTGCAGTGTCGCTGGCCTAGCGGCCACCTTGTGCTATGACAGTGGGCTGGCGGCCATGTTGTGTAGTGACGCTGGGCTGGTGACCACCTTGTGCAGTGGTGCTGGGCTGGCGGTGCTCCTGTCTGGAGACACAGGTTTAGAGTCGGGATTCACACCTGGAGAGACAGGGATGGCTGGGGGGTCCCACTGAGACCGATGTTGTAGGTAATCCAGGATCTCTAGCTCCTTCATCTCCCAATCATCTCACTCCCCTTTTGACGGAGGGTGGTTAATTTTGAAAGTCTCCCCATCCGCTCCCCTATGGTGGCTGGGTAATTGATACGTAATCCCACACCGCTGGATCTAGGCATGATGGAGTCCTTCTGTAACGATTGCACACAGGAAACCAAAGATCCAATTGCAGTGTTTAATGGGATGATCCAATAACAAAATCCAAAACAGGCTAGAGGTCAATAACAGGGAAGGCAGTCCAAAAACAAGAAACAAAAAAACAGGGAACGTGAGAAAACAGGGTGACGGAAAACAAGGGCTCCATAAAACAGATTGAAACAGACCGGTTTAAATAGACAGGTGCAAATGATGAAACTGGAGACGGTTGAGTGCAATTAACAGTGATGAATAGGACAAAGGCTTGTGGGAAATGTAGTGCCTGCAGTGGGGTGACTATGGGGAAGTGAGACCACTAGTGGACACCCAGGGAAACACAGACCAGATACTGTGACACTTCCACTCAACTTTCTGTTAACATGCTTGGATAAAACACTCTGTGAACAGCCAGCTTCTTTAGCAATGAATGTTTGTGGCATACCCTCCTTGTGAAGGGTGTCAATGATTGTCTTCTGGACAACTGTCAGATCAGCAGTCTTCCCTTTGATTGTGTAGCCTAGTGAACCAAACTGAGAGACTATTTTGGAGGCTCAGGAAACCTTTGAGGGTGTTTTGAGTTGATTAGCTGATTGACATGTCACCATATTGCAGCATGGTGACAGCATAACAGCATGGTCATGACTTAAAAAACCCCTAAATCATATATTTAACAAACAAAAAATTTTCCAAAAATTTTTCTTAATAAAAAAAACTAAACAAAACATAATCACTTTGCTATTACAAACAAAAACTTAACTATTTTAATAAATGAAACAGTTTTCTATATTATTTAATTATTTATATTTAAAAAAAAAAAAAAAAACGACACCATAATACGGGATTTGAACGGGATTTGTTTTCTAATTAAATTTAAAAATTCTATAATTTTTTTTTTAAATATTGAAGATTCCCCCAGTCTCTCACACGGCCAAAGTCTGTATTCAATACTTACTGTACTTTATTATCTGTATTATTTTATTTATTTATTATTTAATCTATTTATTTTTTTAGTAGATTAATTATTTTTTAAATATGTTTTAATTAATACAAAAGAACAATAAAAAGTGCTACATTTCTTAATTCATGTAGATAATTTTCAGCATGTCATGGGCTCTGTATATGGGAATACAATCTGTTAAAAAAGGCTAGATAACGAATAAGTAGGCCCATGTGTGACCTGCTGAAAATCAGCAAATTATTAAATTTAAGTTTCAAGCCTTTCATAATTTGTGACATTAATGTGACTATAGTACCAACATATGTGCTAGAACAAGGCCTATTTTATAACACTCAACTTTTCAATCGCTTTCAATTTTATGGCATAATGCACACCTTAAATTTAATCTAAATATTCTAAGTTAATATCCTACTTTTTGGATGATTTATAGTTTTTCATGGCGCAATTTTATCCTATTATTCATGATTTCTCACGTCTTATTTTGTTCAAGGATTTATTTATTTGTAATGGCTTGAGTCAGAGTAAATTGTGAAGTGAATAAAGTGTCATAAACGTCCAGCATTGTGCAGAGGACCAACAGCCAAGCTCCGGATTTTTCATTCAAAAACGTGCATTAGACTGTAGATCGAAATGAAAGCCCCCTTTTTTTATGCATTAGGCTGAAGCCTATACAATATCTCACATTTGAAATTAACTTTCTATGAATACATTTTAAATACATTTTCTAATGATTTTTGAGAATGTTATAATGTTTTATTATAAAGTGTTATTATATATATATATATATATATATATATATATATATATATATATATATATTTTATTTTTTAATTTTTTTTGCTTTTCATAAACATGGAAACATTAATAATCGCAATATGTTCCACTATAAGTGTCAGAAACAAAACCTCACCCCTGCCCTCTTTCAAAGATGTTATATAAGTACAATTCATACAGATTGTACTACAAAAAAAAACTAAATGAGTATGTGACTGACACCGATGCAACGTAATCTTCCGTATCCCAGAAAAGAAAAAGAAGGGAAAAAAAGCCATCCTCCTCCGTTGTAATAAAACAAAGCAATACATCTTTTAATTGTCCTTTGTTACTTTGACCCTTAAATAATTTAATTAAAATAGTTTAAGTCTGCCTTAAAATGGCAAGTTCGCTTCACTTAGTCCACAGGCCAGTTCTGAACGACTTTCTTCAAGTAGGCTTCAGCATCCTCTGGTGTGTCAAAAGTTTTGGTCTCGCATTCCTTTGCAGTGATAAGTGTAAATGGGAACCGAATGCCCTACTTGATGCCAGGATTCTTGCATTTCGTCTTTATTTCGCTAAAGCGATATCTCTGCCTCAACACATCCACCAACAGATCTGGGAAAATGTGCACCCTATTACCTTAATACTCAAGAGATTTCTCTCTGGCCAGCTTCATTATTAATTATTTCATTTGATAATGATGTATCTTGATGACAAACGCTCTTGGACAATCGTCTCTCGGTTTACGCAGTGTCCTGTGTTCCCGGTCGATCACGATAGGTTTGGTGAAATTTTCTGCTCCCAGCAGTTTTGGAAGTAACTCCGCAATAAATTTGGAGGGTCTCCCATTTTTTTCCTTCTCTGCAACACCTACCAGCCGGATATTATTACGTCCGGAGTGAGACTCAAGATCGTTACATTTATCTCTGAGTTTCTTACATTCTTCCATTAGCTCCACATACTGCTTTTCACAAGTTCATCCTTACATCTAATCTGAAAGTGAATAGTAAGCATATTCTGGCATGCTGTCCTGGGGGAGGGGTCCGGGCCCAAAGAACTCTCCCTATCACTAATTTGGGATAAAATAGATTAGAATGAGGAGTGGGGGTGGAGGAGGGATGCCGGAAATCTGTCGTAGGACAGGAGGTAGGAAGGCTGGATATATATACAAATGTTGTGCTAGTTAAGATGGTTAGCTAAAAGAGATGCACCTTTGCCAAATTGGATGATTATCTGATCGTGCTCCTCCCAAACTTTGTTATTAAAACCCTATTTCACGAGTTCACCCTTACATCTAATCTGAAAGCGAATAGTAAGCATATTTTGGGGTGCTGTCCTGGGGGAGGGGTCCGGGCCCGGAGCATAGCCTGAACCCAAAGAACTCCCCAAAAGAAGCTTAAAGGCATAGGACAGCAGCCAGAGAGCTAAATTTAGTTGCCCCCCAAAATATGCGTGCTGAGAAGAGAGAAAAGCACAGAGCGATCGGGAGGGCCCGTGCAGAGTTCGACGAGAGCTGCAGCTCGCAACGTCTTACTGGCGAGCACTCCGTGCCGCTATGAGAGGAGCATGATGCAGGATGTCAAAAATGAGGGACTCTTGCTGCATCCGAAGGGAGCTGCGGCTCTGCTGCACTGGAAGGGCGAGTCCCCCTTGTGACTAAATGCAAGGCATGGTTTGATGAGTCTGATGGAGGGCTCTGACTGTGACCGAAAGGAGCCAGCGGCTCTATGCCTGCGGGAGGGAGATCCCTGTCTGCCTTTGAGCATGCAACATAACTTGGATGGGGGGGGGGTTCACCCTGCGACTAAAGGGAGCCGTGGGTCTGCTGCACCGGTAGGGGAGCCCCTTCCTATGCCGAGTAAGCAAGAAAGGACCCATGTAGCCTGCACTGCTAGCAGAGGTTGCCTTATACTAATGTCTGCTATGTGAGCTGGAGGACACTGAAAAGAAAAAAGGTGGTTAGAAGTAACAGGATTGAAATACTAGGATGTGCAGGCCAGTGTTGCCAGTAGAAGTATCTTTGTGCTTGCTTCAGCTGCTGTAGTTGTTGGCTGCAGGAAAGTAGAAGGTTTGCTGTATTTTTCGCATTAGCATATCGTTACAAAATAATTACAAATTTTTTTGGCTTCATGCCCTGATTGTACTCAAAAAGTTTTGTGGCAGTGTAACCCCTCTCTCCTGGGTCCTCGAACCCGTGTCTCCGGCATGGGAGGCGGACGCACTAACAAGGAGGCTAAATGGCTGCAGCCACTAGCGTCTGTCGCCATTGTGTCTCTTGAGACCGGGGAGTGAGGTTTACCTGCACAGCACTACCCGCTGGCCTCCGTTACACTCACCCCCCTAAACCTCACTCCCATCCAGGTCACAGCACCAATATAACCCCTCTCTCCCGGGTCCTCTTCGACGCTCCTCGCACTCGCGACAAGCGGGGCTCGAACCCAGGTCTCCGGCATGGGAGGTGGACGCACTAACAAGACTAGTGTCTGTCACCAGTGCATCTCTTGAGATCGGGGAGTGAGGTTTACTTGCACAGCACTACTCGCTGGCCTCCGTTACAAGTCATGATGAAATTAAGAAAAATGCTAATAACTTTTGCTTACATTAACCTATTGTAATCAGACTGATGTTGATAGAGTCCTTGCATCATGCCGACAACATCAATACCAATTCTACTGAACTTCCTGTCCGCCATTTTGATTCATGTTGAAAACCTACTTTTTCAAACTCCTCCTAGATCGTTCGTTCAATTTTCACCAAATTTGGCTCGGAACATATTCAGACCAAGCTGGCATAAAGTTATGGATTTCATGTCGATATACAAAACATTTTTTGTTTAGCGCATGAACGAATTTGCTGGAAAGATGGCATATTTGCACCAAACTTTGTATGTGCCATTGTCACCTCACACTGACCACGGCACATCAATTTGGTAACAGGGCCAACTATTGGTCAAGAGTAATAAATCATTGATTAACCTTTAATTATGAAATTTCCAAAAATGCTAATAACTTTTGATTGCATTAGGCTATTGTAATGAAACTCAAAATATTATTTGGGTCATGCTGACAACAGACATACCAATATTTTTGTAGGAAACCTGAAATCCCTGTCCGCCATTTTGATTTATGTTAAAAACCTACTTTTTTAACTCCTCCTCAACTGTTTGTTCCATTTTCACCAAAATCGAGTCAGATCATCATCAGTCTGTGCTGACAAAAAGTTACGGATTTCGTGTCGATTGACAAAACTGTTTTCGTAAAGCACATAAAAATTTTTTAGACATAGTGCCAAAATGAGTCTGAGGCTATATCTTTGCAAAGCTTTGACATAATGACAACAAACTTTATGTGTGCCATTGTCACCTCACACAGAACACACCACAGATGATTTGATTACAGCGCCACCTGTTGGTCAAAAGTGAAAATACATTAAATCATATTACTAAAGGGTGGACTGATGATTTTTGCCATTTCAATTCAATCCTCCTAAATTGCTTTTATTACACATTGTTGCATTTGGTCTGATGCTCCATGCCATGTTTAACTCCCAATTTTGCCGCTAGAGTGCTTGGCCCCGTAATTGCTGCTTGCAGCTATATTTATTGATTGTAATCTTTTTGAAGCTTTGCATGCAAAGGTTTTTGTTTACTTGCATGTCAATGAAAAGTGCAGCCGTCTTGAGTGAATCATACTAAAGGCCCCGGTATACTTCAATCAAAGTTAGTTTTCGTTCTTCGTTTAGGGGGAAAAAGAAGTTTGAAAAGGCTGAGCGATGGTATACGGTTTACGAATATTCCGACACCCCCATGCTGCTGGAGGCATAGTGTAGATTAATGTAAACATGACTCATGACACTCGTGTGTATCCCCTAAACACAATGATAAAATGAAGTGTAGGCAATTAGGTGTGAGACGTGCACCAATGGTCAGAATATTATAGACAATAGAATAATGTTTAGCAGCAGTTCAGAGTCAAGTATTATATTTGCAATACAAAAGAACCATAATCAGTCCTTTTAGGGGAAGTGTGAATGTCTCATAGTCTGTAAAACTTTAGCATGAAAAATTGGATTCAGTTTGTTACTTTATTTTATTAGTGTTCATGTATTATATTAAACTGGATAAAGTTATATTTTATGTTGTGGCATGACTTACTTTTGATAAAAACAAATATTTATTATTGTATGTTCATTTGGCATTTCATTTATTGTATACCCTTTAAATGTGCTTATTGAAAGAACAACAGCAGCAGTATGGTGTAACATTTATTTGAAAAATGTCTGTGGTACTTCCTACCCTATATCTTTACTCTTTCCAATCATTCTTTTCATGGCTTTGGAAAACTTGTCTTGGATGATTCTCTGTATCGCTTTTTGCATAACTCCAGGTCGTCAACACCAAGCTTTGTTGCCATTTCTTTCTAGGAATTAATGCTTTCTCTGAATATTTAAAGTCTCTCTGCGAGTGATTGTACAGGTGCAGATATACAGTACAGACCAACATTTTGGACACACCTTCTCATTCGAAGACTTTTCTTTATTTTCATGACTATGAAAATTGTATATTCAAACTGAAGGCATCAAAACTATGAATTAACACATGTGGAATTATATATGGAATTATATAACATAACAAAAAACTTTTGCTTTGATTACTGCTTTGCACACTCTTGGCTTTCTCTTGATGATCTTCAAGAGGTAGTCACCTGAAATGGTCTTCCAACAGTCTTGAAGGAGTTCCCCGAGAGATGTTTAGCACTTGTTGGCCTTTTTGCCTTTTGTCTGCGGTCCAGCTCACCCTTAAACCATCTCGATTGGGTTCAGGTCATCTGGCGCAGCACCCCATCACTCTCCTTCTTGGTCAAATAGCCCTTAATGCCTTCCGTGTGACTCTACAATTTTCATAGTAATGAAAATAAAGAAAACTCTTTGAATGAGAAGGTGTGTCCAAACTTTTGGTCTGTACTGTATCTGTGCAACTCAGCTATTCAACACTACGGTGAACTCATGTTGCTAGTGACTAGGCCGGAGATATTGTTCTCTCTTGCCTGACCTCCATTGAATGAGAAATGAACCGAAAAAAAAAAAAATTATAATAATAAATTGCACGTCAAAGAAGCCAGAGTTTCAGAACACATCCACCGATTGCGTAACCACCAGGGACCAATAGAAACTCAAAGGTGTTTAGGAGCCGAAACGAACTCCCTGAGAAAGTTTGCTTTGGTCAGCTGTTTCGAACTGCCAAAACAAACTCAAGATGAACATTGTTTCAGCCTGATTTTGTTCAAAATGACATCATATCTGTTCGTTCTTTGATTTATTTTGAAGTATATCAAGGCCTTAATAGAACTATTTAATTTGTTTTGCTTTTTCATGCTACGAAACATATTACAAATGCAAGCTTTTTCACATTCAAAGAATCTTAGAATCCTTTTTCGGATTACACAAATCTCTTCTGTGGTAAAAAATATTTTAGATGTTTAAAATTCAAAGTTAATTCACCTTTATTTATGTAGCACTTAATACCATACAGATTGTTTCAAAGCAGCTTTACAGTGCTAAACAAGAAAATGTTACTTAACCCAGCGTTTGATGTTCATTTTTTTTTCTGCAGGAATGCTATAGCCCATTTGTGAACGGGAGTTTCTTTGAGCATGAGGGACAACCCTTGTGTGAAGCTCACTACCACCAATCCCGAGGAAGTGTGTGCCAGGCATGCCAGCAACCCATCCTGGGGCGCTGTGTCACTGCAATGGGTGCCAAGTTTCATCCACAGCATCTGGTGTGCCACTTCTGCCTGAAACCCCTCAGCAAAGGGTGCTTCAAAGAGCAGGACAACAAACCATACTGCCACCCCTGCTTCATCAAACTCTTTGGCTGAGGAGAGTGAGGAAATATGATAAAGCAGATTACTCAACTGCCATCTAGATTTTCATGAAAAAAAAAAAAAAATGTTGCCAAATATACATTGGCCAGATGTACTGTATGTGGACATATCCTTCTCATTAACAGATATAACTTCTTAACACTTTTTAATCTTAAAGGTGTACTATGCAGGATCACCCAACCCAAGTAGTGGTAATGTTCGTACATTTCTGTGCTGCAACCTTTTTTGCCAGATGCAGCTTCAGAGTTCAGGCTGCATGTGTTCTTGCAGCTGATAGTATGACAGGGGTATTGAGGAGCATTTGAGTAGCTTTAAGATAAAAAATAAAAAAAAGATTAAAAAAAAGATAGGGGTAGTCAAACCTGGTAATTATAAGGGGGTGAGTCAATTGCATATTTTTGGCCTGTTTTCCAATTGCTTTTCAAACCTGTCCTGTCCAAAATGTACAAGGGTTGGGGGTCCCCAGGACAGGTTTGAGAAGCATTGATAAATATATCACTGATAAATAACAGTGATTAATGAATTAATACAGATTTTACAGGGAAAGTCTGAGCCTTATCAATCATACCAACAAGCTCAGGTCATGTATTTGCCTATTCATCAGCTGATGACTTATTTATCTGGGTTAAACAAGAGAGACAACCAAAATGTGCAGTACTGGGGAGGGTCTAGAAATAGTTTGAAAACCCTGGACCACAAAAATCAAACCATACTTTATCCATATTATATTAAGTTTAATAATAATTGTAATTATCAATACAACAACTTTGCATAAGTATATATTAATATTATAAATCTAAATATAAAAAAACTCTGTATGTTTTTATATATATATATATATATATATATATATATATATATATATATATATATACAGTATTGTTGAAAATAATAGCAGTACAATGTGACTAACCAGAATAATCCAGGTTTTTAGTATATTCTTTATTGCTACATGGTAAACAAGTTACCAGTAGGTGCCTTAGATTCTCAGAAAAAACACAAGACCCAGCATTCATTAGATGCATGCTCATAAGGCTGTGCAATTGGGCAAATAGTTGAAAGGGGTGTGTTCAAAAAAATAGCAGTGTGGCATTCAATCACTGAGGTCATCACTTTTGTGAAAAAAAGTGTGAATTTGGTGACCCATATTTAAGGATGAAGCCAGCACTTGTTGAACATGCATTTGAAAGCCTGAGGAAAATGGGTCATTCAAGAAATTGTTCAGAAGAACAGCGTACTTTGATTAAAAAGTTGATTGGAGAGGGGAAAATCTATAGAGATACAAAAAATTATAGGCTTTTCAACTAAAATTATCTCCAATGCCTTAAAATGTAGAGCAAAACCAGAAAGATGTGGAAGAAATTTTAAGACAACCATCAAAATGGATCGAAGAATAATCAGAATGGCAAAGGCTCAGCCAATGATCAGCTCTAGGATGATCAAAGACAGTCTGGAGTTACGTGTAAGTACTGTGACAGTTAGAAGACGTCTGTGTGAAGCAAATCTATTTTCAAGAATCCCTCTGTTAAAAAAAAAAAAAAAAAACTAATGTGCAGAAGAGGTTACAATTTGCCAAAGAACACATCAACTGGCCTAAAGAGAAATGGAGGAACATTTTGTGGACTGATGAGAGTAAAATTGTTGTTTTTGGGTCCAAGGGCCACAGACAGTTTGTGAGACGACCCCCAAACTCTGAATTCAAGCCACAGTACACAGTGAAGACAGTGAAGCATGGTGGTGCAAGCATCATGATATGGGCATGTTTCTCCTACTATGGTGTTGGGCCTATTTATCGCATACCAGGGATCATTGATCAGTTTGCATATGTCAAAATACTTGAAGAGGTCATGTTGCCTTATGCTGAAGAGGACATGCACTTGAAATGGTTGTTTCAACAAGACAGTGATCCCAAACACACTAATAAATGAGCAAAGCCTTGGTTCCAAACCAACAAAATTAATGTTATGGAGTGGTCAGTCCAATCCCCGGACCTTAATCCAATCGAGAACTTGTGGGGTGATATCAAAAATGCTGTTTCTGAAGCAAAACCAAGAAATGTAAATGAATTGTGAAATGTTGTTAAAGAAACATGGAGTGGAATAACAGCTGAGAGGTGCCACAAGTTGGTTGACTCCATGCCATACAGATGTGAAGCTTTTTTAAAAAACTGTGGTCATACAACTAAATATTAGTTTAGTGTTTCACAGGATTGCTAAATCCTAGAAACAAAAACGTTTGTACAAAATTGTTTTAAGTTTGTACAGTCAACGGCTGTAGTAAAAACCTGGATTATTCTGGCTAGTCACATTGTACTGCTATTATTTGGAACAATACTGTATGTATGTATGTATGTATGTATGTATGTATGTATGTATATATATATATATATATATATATATATATATATATATATATATATATATATATATATACAATTAGTTATTGTTTATAACGCCACTTGTTCATCAAGAATACCAAATACATTTTTGGTATTCCTCTTGTTGCTCTGGTGCATTACATTACACACCATACTGTTCATTGTTAGGAGGTTTTGAAATTAGGGTGGGCAACAAAATATTTTAAATAACCAATTTCACTTTGAAAGCCCCTTCCCTTCAGAGGAGCCTCCAAGATTAGCAAATCAAAGCGTAATGCTCTTATATATGTTAAAGGCGTAAAAGGAAAGCCATTTGAAATATGAAGGAAAGGAAAAAAGGAAAGTAATTTGAAATATAAAATGTGTATCAGAAAAGAACTACAAAATATAGGCTTTATAATATTTTTTTTATTTATATATTACTTTGCAACTTCAAGATTTTTACCTATCATCTTTAACTTTTGAGCAGAGTGGAAAATTACATACCCAAACTTAAATCTTCGCAGTTTATGACTGCTTCACACTACAGGCCTAATCACTGTCTTTTTTTTTCAAAATTGTTTTGTTGGTTTTCAATGAACATAAAACATCATAAACAGTTTACAGTAAGATATTGTCCATAATTAACTCCTTACATGGTCCCCATCCCACCATCCAATAGCTAAAAATAAATAAACAATCTCACTACAAAGATCTTCTATATAAATGAACATTGTGTACCATTGCCAGTTACAGGCACACATTACACTTAATGTAATTTAAAAAGGGATCCCAAGTCTTGTAAACAGATGTAAGTGAACCAAAGAGTACATAGCTTATTTTTCCAGTCCAATACAGTGAAAAATGTCCTGTATCCTCCTGTCATGTGTTGGAGAAGCATACCTCAACTTAAGAAGGATGGCCCGTCTGGCCAAGATTGTAATAAAAGCAGGGACTTTACGATCTTCGGGCAATCAAATCAGGCATAGGGGAAACCCCAAATAGGGCTATAATTGGATCAGGGCCAATATTAGTGTTATTAGCTTTTTTAAGCGTCTGAAATACATTAGACCAAAAGGTCACCAGCTGCGGACAAGTCCAAAACGTGTATATGGTTGGCAGGAGAGAGTTTACAATGGTTGCAGGCAGCACTCTTGTCTGGAAAGAATTTTGCTAATTTGGCATTGGTTAAGTGTGCTAGAAATAGTATTTACATTGCATTAAGCCATTCCTCGCACATATGGAAGAAGTACGTACCTGGTTCAAGATGTTATGCCATAGATCCTCTGTAATAATAACACCGAAGTCTTGCTCCCAGGTATCTTTAAGAGTTGCATTAGTGTCAGAATTAATATAATTTATTAAATTATAAATGACTGAGATTAAATGCCTGTGGTTGGCATTTAAAGCAAGAAAGTGATAAAAAAAAATTTCAGGGGGATGATTGGAAAGAAACAAATACTCCCTCATCATAGAGGTCACTAATCTTGAGAAGGCCATTAGATGACCAGAGATGAAATGCAGGGTCTGAACTAGACTGGGGGAGAAAGTAGTTATTGAGGATGGACATATAAATGGAGCCTCTATATAAACCGTAATGTTTCCTAAATTGGATCCAAATATAAAGTACAAAATACAAATACAAAGAACTAGTGAATACTGGGTTATATGAAACTTTGTTTACAACTAAGGGAAGTTAAGAACGAACAACCGACTAGAGGGTGCTTTTCATTGATGATGTTTCTGTATGTACCCGTGGAGGACTGTCGGAGTAGATATCTTTGTTCCAAAAAAGAAGCTTGTTGATGTTACTCGCCCAGTAATACTGCTGAAAGTTGGGAAGTGCATGGATTCCTTTAGATTTAAGAAGTTGAAGAGTTGATTTCTTAAGGCAAGCGGGTTTATTCACCTATAGAAAATACTTCAAAGGACTGTCAAAGCCAGGAAAAAAAGATATACTAATACAAATAGGTAAGTGTTGACAGAGGTAAATACATTTTGTAATTTTGATTAAGTTAGTTTGACCTACAAGGGATAACGGTAGAGAGGAAATAGATTATATGAAATCATAAAGAAGACCCCTAGGTATCTGAAACCATCAGATGTAATCTTGAAGGTTAAGACTGATCATGGAAGTTTTTTTTAGCTTCAGAGTTAACAAAAAAAAAAATCTTGTAGCAAGAAAGTAGACAAAATTTTGATAGGATATCCAAAACTGGGGGTAGGGAGGCAGCAGGGTTTGAGATCAATGTCTTTTAAAGAGAAAAAACAGTTTAGGAGTTTGCAGTATACCAAACAATATAACTGAAATGAAAACATAGAAGTCACTGTAAATCCAAGTAAACAACTGCAGTTTCATAATGAATTTATTTTAAAGAAAGTACACAAAAACCATTGTCGATTTCAATTTAGAGCTTTTTTCTGCTCTTCTAGTGAACCTGAATTTTTGTACTTGGTTTGTTTATTTGCTGCATATGTTGTCTAGCCGTATAAATAATGTATATGCTAGCCATGGTATCATAATCTGGGCAGAGGCTAACACAGGGATCTCGAACCCCACTCCTGGATAAGTACCATTCAACACACCTGCCTGCAATTATTAAGTGACCCTGAACACTTTGATTAGTTGGTTCAGTTGTGTTTGATTGGGGTTGGACCTGAAATCTGTAGGACAGTAGTGCTTTAATTTCCAAACAGTTTTTTGCCTTGTTCTAAATCACTATGTTAAGCCTATAATATATATATATATATATATATATATATATATATATATATATATATATATATATATAATTTTTTTTTTTTTTTTTTTTAAGCTGTCAGGTAAAGAGGGACAGGCTACTACTATATGCAGTGAACGGCTTGAAGCAACAACAATGAACATTGAACTGTAGTAGTTCAAAAGTAGTTCACATATCAAAAGATAAAATTTGAATAGCATCACATTTGCTGTTCTTTGACTATGTTCACAAAATGTTGCCATCTCTAAATTGTCTATAAATAGCTTAGAGCAGTTATAACCATTTAACCTTATGCAATATTAATAAATGTTGTTATGTCAGCATTGCTATCCTTTCGTTATGTTATTTTAAAACAATTGTTTTCAACAAGTCAAAAAAACAGCAGAATGAAAGCTTAAAATCCAAACATCCAAGTTTTGATATCACACTGATAAGGCTATCACATGGTTAATATTCATAAAAACCAAAGCAAAACAATGTTCTTCTGCAGGTAACTTGTACTTGACCTGTGAATACCACTTTCTTATTCATGCAATGCATATTGTAGGTTGTTTTGAAAGCTGCTCTTTAGAAAACCACCAGATCGCAGCATTTATGATATATTGTATGTCAGGGGTGTCAAACCAAATTCCTGGAAGGCGGGACTCCTGCATAGTTTAGATTCAACCCTAAATAAAACTCTGCAGAGCTCCGCCCCTCCAGGAATCGAGTTTGACACCCCTGCTTTATATTAAAAAAAAAAAAAAAAAAAAAATGTACATATATATATATATATATTATATATATATATATATATATATATATATATATATATATATATATATATATATATATATATATATATATATATATACAGAATCATTGGGAAAACATTATTCTATAAAAATAAATATGTACAGTGTAATTGAAAAAGAAAAATTAAGGCATTTTGATAAACAATAAACTGTGCTGAAAAAGTAATGAATTATATACACACAATTATTTGTCACTGGACACTCTTAAATCAGTGTTATACTGTCATGCACTTATTCATTAGAATATATCAACCATTTATTTTATTTGTTCATTATTATTAACAAATTGACTTTATACTTCAGCTTGATGTCACAGCATTTATATATATATATATATATTTTTTTATTTTACATATAGTCTATTCCAGCTTTCAGTTTGAATTCTTGTTTTTGTAAAGCTATACATTGTGATTTTGCTGTATCACTTACCAAACAACCAAAATAGTAAAATGGAATGCGTAATTGATTGTCATTACTGTAAAATATTCCCCCCCAAAAATAAAATTCTTCATTCATAAATTAAGTGGTAGACAATATCTATCTATCTATCTATCTATCTATCTATCTATCTATCTATCTATCTATCTATCTATCTATCTATCTATCTATCTATCTATCTATCTATCTATCCATCCATCCATCCATCCATCCATCCATCCATCCATCCATCCATATATATATATATGACCCTAAAGATACTATGCCACCTTGTTATTAACTTGTGTGAACTTATGTGTTTATTTGGATTCTAAATGCAATGACATGATTGAGCTCAACACTAATTACCTTATCTTTTTGGTGAAACTTTTCCACTGGGCCAATCAACTATACTGCCTGGGACTACATAAAATACATGCAAAAAAGAATATTTCCCCATTGACTACCATTCAAAAACTTTACTTAAAAAAATTAGGAGTTATCAGTCATGTTCTTAAAGATTTACTTATCTGTGTAGTTCAGTGCTAACCCTGCTCAAACAAACTGAAAAAACAAGAATGATTTTGATCAGCATTGTAGTGCTCATAGCAGAAGGCTCTCTCAGATGGTTATCCCCATTTAAAGTAACCCAGAAATGGCTATTCTAAGCTTTATTATGGAAGTTAATGGGTGTTATTTTTAGTAAGTCCAAAAGAAGTCTAATAAAGTGCATCCATCCATCATAAAACATGTCCCACTCCGGGGGGTGAATAAAAGCATCCTGAAGTGAATTGATGCGTTTTTGTCAGACAAATATAAATATTGAAAACTTCAGAAATGGTCAACTTTAGCTTCCGCTAACTGTCGAACTTGCATTCACAAAATTAAATTCTGTTTATTTCGGTCCTTACAGACAACTTTTCACAAAAATAAATAAATAAATAAATATAAATAAATAAAGTATTAAGCCTACCCTTTATACATATTTAACTGATGTATACTTGTCACTTTTTGTCACTTTTTCAATAGATTCGATATTACAAGAGTTATATAATACATTTAAATATATATAAATGCTTGATTACAAACATAAATAATTACAGAAATACACATTCCAGCTTTTACTTCAATATGTTAAATACTTACATAATTGATAATGAGTCATAATTATTTAATAATACAATAATACAAATAATTGCTTGAGCTTGATTAAATTGCTCTGGAGTAGTAGTTTTCAGTGTGCAGACTTCACTTCTTTATTTGATCATATAATTATTTAACACCATATTTTTATACATTTTCTTAAATTTGCAAAAAGTGAATTACATAATTTTCATAATTATTCCAGAGATTTACCCCTTTGACATATATACATATTTTTAGCATTAGTTCTTGCCCTTACTTTTTTAAACATATACATTCCTCTTAGTATTTACTGACTTTCTCTTATTTTGAACAGCCTCTGAACACAATTTGGAAGTAAATTGTTGTAAACGTTGTACATTAACTGTGCTGTTGATAAATCAACGAAATCAGCACATTTTAATGCATGTAATTTAATAAACAATTTGTTTGTTGGTTCGTAATAATCAACCCTAATCAATTAACAATTCTTATAGCTTTACTGTAACATATATAATGAATTTGTATTCATTTTACATGTATGACCCACGGGCAGACTGGCCATCTGGCATATTATGATCTGGCATGTTTGATTATTGTTCAGTTTTGATTCTCTTTAGTTTAAATTTTTCATGGGCCCAGACCTGACTTTATTTTCATTCCGTTTTCCAAGTTATTTTTATTTGTAACTTTGTCTGGCATTTAATAAATTATTTTCTGGACGGAAATCCTGTGTTCTTTGCCCTTGACTGCTTGGTCCCTCACAAGGAGACTCAAGAGGGACAGAGATGAGGGAGTTAGGGTAGATCTTGCGGTAAGCTTTGATAAAAATGAGCCAAAAACAAGTGGTGGACAAACTGCTGATGATAACACTACAACAATAAAAGAAGTAGGCAGGCTATACACTGTATGATTGCAGTTTGGCTAAGTGATAATGATTCATTGTATTATTGTGTAAATATATATATATATATATATATATATATATATATATATATATATATATATATATATATATATATATGTAGTTGGTGCACTGGTGCACTGTGGGTCCGTGCTCTCCCGTGTGCGGTTGGGGCTGGTGGTCACAAGCTGCTCTCTGTGGGCACAATGAAAGAGGGGGTTAGCCAAGTCTTGCGGAGACATCTCTACCCTTTGTCTTTGCTTGCTGGGTTTAAGTAACCAGAGCTTGATGGGGTGCAGATGTGGCCACTCAATCTAGGTTTCCAGGGTGATGCTGATGAGAGCTCGGGATACGTGTCACCCAACCCACCCCCCTAAGGCGTCGTCCTGTTCCCTGTAAAGTTGAAGCCCTGGAGCATGAGGAACCACCGCGTCAACCTGGCATTCATCTCCTTGGCCCGGGCCATCCACTGTAGGGGAGCATGGTCAGTTATGAGGGTGAAGTGGCGGCCGAGGAGGTAATACCTGAGCTCCAGGACTGCCCACTTGACGGCCAATGCTTCCCTCTCCTCTGTGGGTCAGCTTTCGTCTTATGAATATCACCAGGTGTTCCTCCCAGGACCAGCATATGGTCCCAGTCCCGCTTATCTTCGGCCCCCACTCTGTGCAACATCTGCTTGAGGGTCTGATTGAAGCACATTGGTCTGGGGGTGGTACACCATGGTCCATAGCTTTTGGACCTTCAGGAGCTTGCAGATGTCTGCCATCATCCGGGACATGAACGGGGTGCCCATGTCAGTCAGAATCAGTCGCGGAGGCGCTGGATCGTGTTCTGGGCCCCCAGGTGGCAACAGTGCTTTAGGCTGTCGTACTCATGTTGCTCCTTGGAGAAACCCCCGGCCCCAGTCACCTGCTGATAGAGATCAAAATACAGGTTATGACATGGACGGGGTGACTCAGCATCCTTGGGGCTGTCGGAGGCCAGCAGCACGGGACGTGATCGGACTTTGATGATGGGCTTCCGGTTTGGGCGGTTCCCAGCGAGGAGGACCGAGGAGGACTGGTACTGGCAGATCCGTGATGAGCCCAACGTCTATTGGCCAGGCACCGGTTGGCGTAGCGATGGTAATCCTACAGAGAAATGTAGTACTTCGTCTACTTCGTTGGGTGGCCTCCGCCAGCTCTATTTTTTTAGTTCGTCCATGTTGGTCGGGTGCCACATGCCGGCTGCCTGACGAAGTGGGCGGGGAAGGGCCTGCAGGAAGCGATCAACCACAACGCGCTCAGCTACCTGGTGTACGGTGGGACACCGTATCAATCACTTAATTAACCCTCGCATTAAGTTCCTCAATGAGGTTAAAATAATATTAGATACACCAGTATAGATCAGAGTCTGGAGGAGTTAGTTGCGTCTCCTGTGTAAAGGAGTTCCCTTTGTTGTCGTTGAAAGGGGGTTTCCCGATGTTGCTGATTGGCTGGAAGTTCAGTAGTCGCTGAAGTGACATCTTGGGAACCCCGTGGCTGGGCATTGGCTGAAGATGCGGAGTTGTGTGGGATGATTAATGTTGAAAGGGCACTCGAGGTCAGACTCAAAGACACAGCATTAAAAAACTTAACTCAGAACACGAAACTCTCAAACGGAAAAGAAAATAAATTAAAGTAAAAGAACAGAAGTAAAGTTTGACGAGACTAGGTGTTGTTTCTACTCATCGTGGCTAAGTAGCAGCAGGCGTGCAGGTTGAAGCACGCTGGAACCACACTCAAAGAAAGCTAACAGTGATGACTAAAAGCATGACTAAAAGTTAAAGCTAAGAAGCAAAGCTAAAAGCAAAAAGCATGATTTGATGGTGTCCTGAGTATTTAAACTGGCCTTTTGGCTACACCTCAAATGTTGTCTTGACCAATTAGATATTGTCTTTGCTCGGGGTATCATAAATCATATGTTATCTTATCAAGTACGTGGTCCGAATTTTCCAACTCTTGCAGGGTCTAATTTTGGACTTGATTCCTATAACAAGAATATGATACATTTGACAAATAACTGATGGTCAGGAATGTTTCAAGCTAACAGATTCAAACACATACATACTAAAAATGAATATGAATCCTTAAGCTATCCAATAGTAATTAAAAGACATACACAATAAGTGATTTTAAACATGATAGTCAAATGTGTGGGTTACATATAAATGAATATGGAGTTATGCAATGGACTGATATGCATTTATAAGTCTTTTTGAGTTCATTAAAAGACAGTTCTTTTGCCATTCTCTGACAAAAGATGTTCTGTAGGGACCAGAGGTTAAAAGGTCAAATATATATATATATATATATATATATATATATATATATATATATATATATATATATATATATATAGTTTACGTTATTTTCATGACTATGAAAATTGTAGAGTCACACTGAAGGCATCAACGGCTATTTGACCAAGAAGGAGAGTGATGGGGTGCTGCGCCAGATGACCTGTCCTCCACAGTCACCGGACCCGAACCCAATCGAGATGGTTTAGGGGTGAGCTGGACCCCAGAGTATATATATATATATATATATATATATATATATATATATATATATATATATATATATATATATATATATATATATATATATATATATATATATATATATATATATATATATAATATATATATATATATATATATATATATATATATATATATATATATATATATACGATTTGTCAAGCATACCAAATAATTCATTCATAAATGTATCAACACATGTTCCTGGTGATCTATACACACACCAAAATTTTTATTTTTAGATCTTTTCAGACTCGATTTCTATTGTTACACACATTCCATACTTTGAATCAAACTGCGTCTTAACGCTGTGTCGACATACTAATAATTTTCTCTTCCTTGATTATTAACTCTAATTATATCCTTCCATTTCAACATCATGTACTTTCTCATTATTGAGCCATGTCTCTGACACAACAATCACTTTCAATTTATTAAACTGACACAAATAATCCTTCATGTACAGTATAAGACATTTTTATAGAGACTTCTACTATTTAGATGTAATATTTTCAAATTTCATTTTCAAATTTCTATTTTATTATTTTCTTTAGTATAATACTCTCAACAATTAATATTTACATTGTTGAAAAAGTGGTTTTCCGGGTCAATATCAATTTCAGTCTCATACATTTTATGATCCGTCTGATTGAATGGTTAAAATTCAAATTTTCGTATTTACAGGGACTTTGTAAGTGGTCAGTCACACAATCCATTTGGATTTTGACAAACTCCCTATCATCAACATCTCTAAATGGGAACAAAATTTCCTTATAAAAGTCTATCATTATTAATATCCATATTCATATGACTATTCTTCTACACTGTTTTCAAAACATACTGATCAAATTCATAACGTTCTCTTATTATGTGTTCCATTTCGCTGCATCACAGTCTTTTACTTATCCATACTGGTCAAGTTTTTTTTTTTTTTAAGTTATCTTATTGTGTGTACTTTGGCTTCTTCATGTGTTCCATTTTGCCACATCATCACTTTGAAGTTTCTTGTCCATGTAGCTTGTATCTTATTCTGTTTCCTCAGAATGTGTGCACGTCTAGCAATATTATTATTCTTTTTTTGTTGTTCATTCAGGTAGACCCCATTCCCTTCAACTTTTTTGCCTGCCTCAGTAACTCAGCTTTGTGCTTCCGATTCACAAACTGAACAACTATTACAGGCTTCGCTCCGCTATTCCTTAGTGGAAGGTACAGTGCAGTGTTGGAGGGTCTTCAGTCTCAGCCGCCACCTCTGGAAGACCTGGAGTGAGCACCGCCATCTTTGGAGGTCCTGTGGTGGAGTATACAGCCCAAATACACCAAAAAAGACAACCTCATCATGGGAAGTGCTTCAGACAAGGGAATCAGTTCAGGAACAGGAGGGCTAGAGTGAGTGGGTTTGGGGATACCAGCTGCGAATGCAGACACCAGCGGTGAATCCTTCACAGTGGATACCAAATTGGGATACCAAACGACTGACTTTGATAATCTGAGTACAACAGACAGGATGTGACGTGACTCTGGATACTCAGCTGTGATGTGACGTGACTGTAGATAAACAGCTGAGATGTGACGTGACTCTAGATGAACAGCTGAGATGTGACATGACTCTGGAAGACTAGTTGAGACGTGACTGGGCTCATGACTAGCAGCTGTGAATTGACTCATCAAGATCAGCTGTGAGTTGACTTGACTTGACTCATGAAGATCAACTGTGAATTGACTTGACTTGACTCATGAAGATCAGCTGTGACTTGATTTGACTCAGGATTGGCAGCTGTGATATAACAGGGGGTTATTGTGGCCACCATTTTGTGAACCAACTCCGCTGTTACCATCATTTTATGAGCGTGCTCTAGTGCAGCAGTCATTGCACAAGTTAGTGTGGTGCCACGTTCCTCTTCCACAACACCTACAGTAAACAAAGAGCCAATGACAGCAAAGCAAAGTCCATAAAGTCACTTAAAGATGAACAGGGACCCTCATGGATTAGTTGCGATTTAAGAGGCTGATTAATGCCCTCACACTAAATCTATAAGCACACATTCAGCCAGATCAGAAAACATGCACAATCTTAATACTTTTTAATATAGCTGTCGAGCGATCATGTGCCCTGCTCGAGAGCTTATAAGAGTCTTGGTGTCCATACCTGGCTAGTGTCGTTCAGGAAAGCTGCTGGATCCTCATGTGGCCGAGCGTTCTGTTAAGGGGCAACAGGGACAAGAGATGAGCAGATCCATTTGCATTATTTAGAAGACGTGATCAGAAAAAGGCATGGGTAGACAGCTAGTCAAGAGCAGTCCGGTAAATGAGAGAGGGTCAGTTGCTGGTGAACATAATTTAACAGGGCAATACTAGAGGGATAATCCAGGCACAAGGCAAAGTCCGAGAGGTGTAATCTGAGATACACAGGCAATCATCAGAACTCGAGAAAACGGACACGGCAAGATTTAGATAAGGATAAGAAAACTAAAGCAGCTAAACAGTGATATACATAGAACACTCGACAGTTAAAGCTGCAGTATAACTTTTGTAAAAATATATTTTTTACATATTTGTTAAACCTGTCATTATGTCCTGACAGTAGAATATGAGACAGATAATCTGTGAAAAAATCAAGCTCCTCTGGCTCCTCCCAGTGGTCCTATTGCCATTTGCAGAAATCCATGGCTCCCGTTAAGAAACAACCAATCAGAGCTGCGGTCCGTAACTTTGTTTGTGTTCAAAATGTAGAAAAATGTATATAATAAGCGAGTACACCATGAGTCCATTTTCCAACCGTGTTTTTAGCTTGTCCTGAATCACTAGGGTGCACCTATAATAAGTGTTTATATTCGGACTATTTTAGATTGCTTCGGGGGTACCGCGGCGGAGTAACCCAGTACCTTTGTGATTCTTCATAGACATAAACAGAGAGAAGTAGTTCCGGCTACGATGTTCTTCCGCAGGACGCAAGCAGTTCTGTTTATTAACCGCTAGAGCGTCAAAAGTTACCTACCGCAGCTTTAATGGTGGTGTGAGACTGAAAATATATATATTGTATATTTACATCACTGTAAAAACAATATGTCGAGTCAACTTAAAATAATTTGTTACCCCGCTGCCTTAATATTTTATGTTTAGTCAATTTGAAATGTTAAGTGAGTAAAAAAAAATTTTTGTTTAATAAACTTTAAATCTTAAGTGAGCGAGAAAATAAAAAATTAAAATGATAAAATTAAAATTATATTTGACCGTTACACATTAATAATCATTTCAGTCTGTGCAAAACAAAAGTGAAATGCTTGCTCTCTAAAAAAAATTATTTTCAATTAAATTAAATGTCATTTAATTTGCGCAACTAATTACATTACTTTTAGATTTAGGGTTCGTAAGTTTGTCTGTCTTGCTCGAGCACTGTTTTAGTGTAAGTTTATATATATATATATATATATATATATATATATATATATATATATATATATATATATATATATATATATATATATATATATATATATATATATGTATCTATACACTTTGTAGGAGAAAAAGCTTAATGTAAAAGATTATGGAAGCTCGTGTTTAAGGTGTTTTGCTGCTTCAGTACAGTACTGTATGTAATATGACTGCCCCCTACTGATAATGTCTTTCCTGTGCTAGAGCATTCCCTGTGGTCCCGCGTGCAACACCGTGGTCACACGTGATCCTTTTCCTCTGAATGCACTTCTTAATGACCACAACTGTACCAATGTTTCTTTATAATATTACAAAATGCTGAAACTGGTGATAAACTTCACAGAAACTTTTTTTTAGTATTTTGAGTTTATTAGCAGGTGTCAATAATTGTTCTCTTTGAATTTATTTTCCACACATTTCGCTTTTTCTAGTCTCAAATGAATGATCTGTAGAGAATGTATGCATAATTCAATGCAACTGACCTTTCTTGAGAGATGGTGGGTGATAGCAGTGAGCATGTAAAAAATATTTCTAAGCATTTATTTATTTTTTTCCTAATGAGGAAGGATTGTCCTAACTTAGTGAACATCCAAAAAACCCAAAGTTTCCTCACTAAATTATATTGTAAACCTAAAGGGTTAGTTCACCCCAAAATGAAAATTATATCATTAATCACTCACCCTCATGTTGTTTCAAACCCGTAAGACATCCATTCATATTCGGAAAACAGTTTAAGATATTTTAGATAGAAAGACTTAAACTACTTCAGTCTGTGTGCATTTAATTTATTTAATACATGAGTTTCAGAATGTTAGTTGAATTACTGAAATAACAATATTATAATTTATTGAGATGCACCTGTAATTGTTCACGAAATTTTCTAAAATGTATTTTGTCACAGTTGAATCAGAAGATAAGCGGGTATAAAAAACATCATCCAATAATTGTCTTGTGCATTTTGCTTGATATTTCTCAGTGTCCAAGATTACTATCGCTCCACCTTTATCTATTTGGTTGATAGTTATAGTGGAATCTGATTATAGAGAGTATAATGCCTTCCTCTCTTCTGGGTCCAAATTCAGCCTTTTTTTACCTCAGTGGCTTTCTGACACCACAACCTGGCTTCATTCTTATCCAGACGACAAAATGTCTCCAGAAAATGATTTCTAAGTTTAGGTGGAATGAACCTGCTCTTAGGTTTAAAAGGAGTAAAATTCAATGTACCCCCACACTTGTCACTATTTAAAGGGGGGGTGAAATGCTATTTCATGCATACTGAGTTTTTTACACTGTTAAAGAGTTGGATTCCCATGCTAAACATGGACAAAGTTTCAAAAATTAAGTTGTACGTTTGAAGGAGTATTTTTGTTCCCAAAATACTCCTTCCGGTTTGTCATAAGTTTCGGAAAGTTTTTTTCGAGTATGGCTCTGTGTGATGTTAGATGGAGTGGAATTTCCTTATATGGGTCCCAAGGGCACTTCTGCCGGAAGAGCGCGCGCTCCCGTATAGCGAGGCTGAGCACAGACATTTCACTGATCAGAGCGATTCACTGATCAGAGCGAGATCGTCGCGAAAAGTCACAAAAGAAGTGTGTTTTTGGTTGCCAGGGCAAGGCAACCCTGCACAGATTACCAAAAAAAAAAAAAAAAAACAGCATTAAGGGACCAGTGGATGGAGCTTATTTTTTACAGAGCATCAACGGAGTTGTGCTTTTTGTGTTTTTGTTTGTTCCCTGCATTTCGAAGATGCTTGTTTTACAAACAAGGCCCAGTTTGACGACGGATTTGCGTATCGTTTTTTTCTTAAGGATGATGCAATCCCAACGAAAAAGGGTCACGATCGTGTGTTGGAACCGCAGGCGGTGAGTAAAACTGCTTAAAATATCTCTGCCTCCTTGTTAGTACGTCCCCTCCCATGCCGGAGACCCGGGTTCGAGCCCCGCTCGGAGTGAGTCGTTGCTGCTGCTGCTCTCGTTCAGTTTCAGCCTCGGGATCTGATTCTGGATCATAAATAAACGGCTGAATCTGACTGTAAGCCATGGTTTGTTTTGGATGATGGTTTTTCCCTCACGGTAATGTCACAGACGCTCTCAACGCAAAAGCTTACTGGCGCTTGTGATTCTTTAGCTCCGCCCACACGTCACGCCTCCAGCCGGTCGTGTTTTTCCGGGAAAAATCGGTACAGACTATCGTTCTCTTATGAATATAATAAAACTAAAGACTTTTTGGAGTTATGAAGGATGAAGTACTACTCTATAGGTACTCAAGATTAACAGGATATGGAGTGAAAACGAGCATTTCACCCCCCCTTTAAGAAAACTCTTGCAGTCCTATTTGTCAAAAAAATCTCTGAAGATCTACAGTAGGTGGACAACATAAATGAGGATTACCGCCACCGTGGTAACTGTAATTCAGTCTTGTTAAAATCATTCTTGAAACTACCGCCAGGTGGCGCAAAGAGACGGATTGTGAAATGAATGTAATTGTAAAATTAGATAAAATGAGGAAGTAAAACAACAATAACATTATGATATAACATTGTAACATCTTAAAAAAAATATTAAAACTTTTACAGTTGAGTTAATTTCAAAACGTAGGATAGTCTTAGGCTACAGTCTACTCATCAAAAGCTAAAAGAAGACCTTTACACAAAGGATATATTTATATAGGTGTGAAATTCATTGGTCTGAGCTGTAGGTACAAATGAAAGACCATGATTCAAGGGTTTAATTTCATTGGGAAGCAATTGTCTTTTTAAGAGATTAATTACTTGGCTTGTCTGGTGTTGTAGCAATGTGGATCTCTTTGTCCCCTTTTCCCCCTTGTGCGCTGTGTTCTGTGCGCACTGCGAAAAAACTGTTGGTTATTTCTTAAGTGAAAGTAAACAATTGAAAAAGAAATTGGATGTGTATAATGAAAATGGATGCCTTGTCTTTTAAAGTGATTGCTACTAATTTACTATCTCTGCAGTTGGTGTCTTTAAAGGTCCCATATTGTCAAAGTTGAAATTTCCTGACTTTTTTCATGATAACTGAGGTCTGGGGCTATTTAACTACCATTTAAATGTCAAAACAGTCCATCCACAGTAAATGCATGCAGCTTGCTTAAAGTAGCTGTGTTTTTTCATGAACCGTTGTGGCTACCGTAAAAAGTTGATGTCAGAACTACACAGTCACCTCCTTCAGTCACCACAAGGGTTGGGGCACGAAATCCAGTTCCATTTTAGAACCGGTTCCAAATTTCTAAGAACCGGGTATTCGATAAGGCATTTAGATTCTGCTTAACGATTCCTGCGTTCACATTTCAATTCGATTAAAAACGATTAAGTGCAGGACTGGAAAGAATTTGTGCCTGTTTGTGTGCAGCGCACATGATTCGAAGCACAAACATGAGCAGAGAGAGCAGTGGTTGGCGGTCGCGCTGCAGGTTCTGGTTTGTGTCTGTTCTCGGACCATTCCGTGTATTTCAACTTTAGAAAAGGTTGTTCTGAGCCGAAACTGACTTCTTTCATATTTGTCGACCAATATACAAAAACTATCAGTATCAGTATATCATCATAAACACAGCAATTTTTGTCTTATGTGAACGTAAACAAATAAGAAAGAAAACACACATGTACAGTATTTTCGGAATTGAAATCGGAATTGTAATCGGAATCGATAAAATTTAAATGATACCCAACACTAGTCAACACCCCTAGCACTGCCCACCATACCAATCTCCTTTAGTCAAACCCCGAGACAACATTGCGTCCTTGCCATTGCTGAGCATTGAGCAACAACAGCACTGAAACAGGTCAAAAAGTTTAACTTGAACCACGAAACCAGATCAGCCAACCTGTAACATTACACTCTCACTCAAAGAATGGACGATCTGACCAGATTGTTACTATGAGGTGGATCACATCTAACGTGTAGTAAAGACAAACTCATTGTGTCTATCAAGCATCTGATGTTCCAGCCACAATAAATCACAACAATGTATATACAATTACAAATGATTATATTACATTTACATTTAATCATTTAATCATTTAGCAGAGGCTTTTATCCAAAGCGACTTACAAATGAGAACAATAGAAGCAATCAGATCAATAAGAGAACAACAACAGTATACAAGTGTCATGACAAGTCTCAGTTAGTCTAGTAAAGAACGCATAGCCAGTTTTTTTGTTTTTTTATATGAAAGACAAGAAAAGAAAGAAAAGGGCTAGTATTAGTTGGTTAAGTGCTAGCGAAAAAGATGAGTCTTTAGATGTTTCTTGAAAATGAGATATGAGATTGGGAGGTCCTTCCCCCAGCTGGGCACAGTCCAGGAAAAGGTAATTGAAAGTGATTTTGAACTTCTTTGGGGTGGCACCACAAGGCATCATTCACTTGCAGAGCGCAAACGTCTGGAAGGCACATAAGATTGAACTAGTGAGTTTAGGTATGTTGGTGCCGTGCTAGTGGTCATCTTGTAGGCAAGCATCAGTACCTTGAATTTGATGCGAACGGCCAGTGTACTGGTAGCCAGTGTAACCTGATGAGGAGAGGAGTAACGTGAGCTTTTTTTGGCTATTAACAACACTCGCTGCTTCATTCTGGATCAGTTGCAAAGGCTTGATAGTACATACAGGAAGGCCTGCCAGGAGAGCATTACAATAGTCCAGTCTGGAGAAAACAAGAGTTTGGACAAGAAGTATATATCGTCAATTTATTGTTTTATACACATGCAAAAACATTTTTTTCATACTACATTGTGAGATGCAAGAATCATATGGCAAGAAATCTGTAGACTCGTCCATAACAACAAAACACAAAAATTAATTGAAACTTTTCAATAAGTGTGTGCTGCAAACACGAGCATATTTGAAAATGTTTCTGTCCAGTCCACTCATTTTATCCTGTTTAACCAGTGGCGTAGCCACGGGTGTGCCAGGGTGTGCCTGTGCCACCCACAGTGGCAGCTGGCCCAACTAAAAATAGATGCAGAAATATTTTTTATAGTCTCAATAAAAAATGTTTACTAAACTTGGGCTATTGTTGTTTACTTCAACAAAAATCAACCCTTTCACGCATAAGTTCAAATATTTTAACTGACCCCTTGTTTCTATGGCGACGCGTGTTCTGGCATGCCTGAACACAAATAAACAACAACATTAACACTGATATTATGACAATTAACAGACGCATGTGTGTGTGAAAGAATGGGAGCATGTGTATGCATGACAGAGTGTAAACTCTACTAAAGAGTGTAAATTTCTACTAAATACCACAGAACAAGCATTTAACATTTAGTTTTTACAAATTAAACACTTACAGTTTGTTTCATAGTCCATGAATGCAGAACATGCATCACTGTCAATTTTCATTATCTCTTTAGCTAATTGATGTAGTCATGAAGAAGCCCCATCAGCACAGCATGTGGATGTATGTGGATGGCTGCTCTTCAAAGGGTTAGTTCACCAAAAAATAATGATGGTCATAATCTCCCCCATGTTGTTCCAGACCTATACAAACTCTGCTAATTGGAACACAGATAAATATATTTAATATTCTCTTAATTTTTGTCCTCCATTGCAAGTCTGGGAGACCAATATTTTATTTTGAACATACATGTTCGCTATCATATAATTTAAGATTTATTCATATATAAATATTGGAATTAATTACTTCTACAATAACTCTGTATTAATGAGGCTTGAAAATACTGATTATCTAGACTCTTAATGGATTAACTAATAATTATATTTGTGTTGTAAAGACAGACAAAAGTCTTTGTGTGAACTATTCTTTCAAGAGGGAAGACCCAAGAATGATGACTCTCCAAATCAGACAACTCCAATGTTGGTTTTGAGTTCTGCAATGAAAAACACATACAATGATTTTCATGAAATATGAGCACGGAATCACACTGTTGTTGCATCAAAATGTGAAGTAAACATGCAGAACACAACAGAAACAAAAGAATTAAGTTATCTTGTCTCTGGCTTTCAATATCTACAAATACAAACATTATTTTTGTATTAGTAAAAAAAAAAAAAAAAAAAAAAGGCTGAAGAAGCTGAGAAAACCACCTCCACCTCACAAAAGCAGGCTTCTGTATGACGTCAGTTAACTCCAGCACGGACACAATGAAGCTGAAAAAGTCTGAAATATTACTAATGTACATTTAGTTTAACTGCAAAAAAATAAGATAACAAATTAACATGAGTGTGACCGTAACCATAACCATCTATTAACACCTCATAAAGTGCAGATATTGTAAAATCTTATGTAAATAGGACATAAGACACTCATGAACGTTATATTAAAAGTACCTCTTCTGTTCAGTAAAAGAGACCTCGCGTCGTCATATTTTTTCTAATTAAGCTCTCTTATTTCCACCTTTCATGAAACCTCAAAATACTCCTGGACATGAACAATGAATGATAACTTTACATTTTGAATCTTTACTTACCATAATGTCTTTCTCTCACTTCTTTCATGCTGAGAAAATGGTGGCTTCTCACACTGGCGACGTCTGATCTTAACGTGACGTGCATGCTCTCCTTCAAGTCCGCATTCCCAACCCAGCACCACTGGGTTATGATCAAGACCAATTTTCAACCCAAACTTAGGTTAAAACAACCCAATGTCCTGCCCAGTGGTCTCAACCCAGCATTTTGGGTGAAAAAAAAACCCAGAATTTTTTAGAGTGTAAGGAGTTTGACTGACAAAAGTTTTGGATCCCCTGCCCTATATTTATCCCATGGGAGGAAAAATGGAATGTGGTTATAGAGCAGGGGACAGCAACCATGAGTTAAAGTGTGTGTCTGTGTGTGTAAGGCCAAAAGAGAATGTGTTATTGGAAAGAGAACATTTGGGCTAGCGTGAAACAGATTCCACTCTTGGACGCTATTCATTTGTTCAGTGAGTGTGAAAATTGGGGGATGGCGAGCTATTTCTATCCACAGCTGTCACTTTTTCCACTACACCTTTTCTTGTAGTGACCCTTAAACTGTTCAGTTATTTTAAATAAACTACTTATACTATGGTCACTTATAAAATGACTACTTTAAGATCAATATATTATTACTTGTGTCACTCTTCATATGGGAAAATCTTCCAATTTCAAAATACATAACAAAAATATTACTACAACAGAATTAACACCAAGTGTACGAGTTTGATTCTCAGGAAGCTTTGCAATCAAATGTATAGCTTTATTGCAGGGAGAGGCTTTCAGTGATGTTCTAAAATATATTTTGGACAATATGTAAGCTGCATTTTACTTGATGAAAAAAAGTAATTAAATCATTAAATATCATTACAATTTATAATTGTAGCTGTTTTCTCTTTTAATAAATTGTAATATGTAATTTATAGCTGTGATGGAAAGCTGAATTTTTGCCAACCATTATTCCACTCACATAATCCTTCAGAAATCCTTCAAAAATTCTGATGTTGTGCTTTAGAAACATTTCTTATTTTTATCAATGTTGAAAAACAAAAACAAACAAACAAACAAACAAACAAAACAACAAAAACAATTAATAGTTTTGTGGAAATTGCGATTATTTGATTAGAAAGTTGACTTTCATAATTATTTGATTGTAAATGTCTTACTGTCACTTTTGATCAAATGCATTTTTGATAAATAAAAGTATTGATTTCTTTAAAAAATACTGATGCTAGCTTTTGAATGGCCATATTTTACTTTATTTTAAAACACATGAATGACATATAAATATAAACATTTGCTATGGGCAACTAGAATGAAAAGCTCATTGATGTTTCATTATGTAGCCTAATTAATAGTGCTGTCAAAATGCTTTAATTGTTTTAATTAATGTAATATATATATATATATATATATATATATATATATATATATATATATATATATATATATATATATATATATATATATATATATATATAATGAATAAGTTTCATATTTATTAATTAATTAATTTATTCATTTGTTCATTCATTGACAAGTACAAGGAAAGAGTTTTTAGGTGGAAAGTTTCACTATAAAACACTGCCTGATTGGATAGCTGGATAAAAAAAAAATCGGTGCATTTTGCAAAGACAAATTTTATTCAGCAATTAATCTTTGACACAGGCCTATCATTTAAAAGCAAAACACCCTACAGAAACTACCTCTACTGGGCCTCACCAACGTAATTTACAGGAGTAGCTATGTTATTCGTGGGCAAATAATGAGATCTGTTAATGATATTGTCATCCATTTATCCATTCCCAAAACCTTTAATTTGAATACATACCTTCAGTGTTGGGACCATGATAAATGTCCAGCTATGGATGCATATATGGTGTGAAGTGGGAGGGCTGCAGAACACAGTTTTGGACTGTTCCAGAGGCATATATGCTCCCCAATATAGAGCTCCAGTACTTGAAAAGTATGTTTAGTCATCAAACTTCCATTACATACAGAAACATGTATCCATAAAATACATATTATACAATACAGCACCTTTATTACTTTCCAGTATGTCCATATGATGTTAGTTAGCCGCTGTATAGAGCAAACATTAACTAATTTTCATTTTTTATGAAAAACAGAAACACCAAAAATGTTCATATAGGCAACAAATGATACATACTATTAATAGTAATATTTTATAGTAATAGTTTACTTTCAAGACATATTGAGGTATTAGCAGGATATGTCATTATATTTATATGCTAAGAAAGACGCTTTCTTACTGGACATACAAAAAAGTGTCATATTGCATAAATTAATATTATAGTAGATTATGCAAAAACACTTTTTTTTAGACCTAAAGCAATACATGCCACAAAGCAAACAAGGTCTTACATGTATTCAAACTCACCAAATGCTCATTAACTGTTATAGTAGTAGGTGAAGAACACTAGCTCTTGTTTGGTCTTTAGTTACATAATAACAGGATTAGGATTAGGAACAAAGATATTAAGCAGTTTTCAAGACTGATAATAATAAGAAATGTTTCTTGCTGTAACTGATCAGTCTAAGAATACTGAGCAAAATCTAAATCAGAGTTGAATCGTGAGACAGAGTCAACAATATGAAAAAGAAACAGAGCTAGCCCTTTAGTCAAGCCAGCAACAATATCTTTGGCTTGCCATATTTGTCCACAAGGTAAACCAAACTATTCCCAAAATTACTGGACTGATTTCAACTCATTCCAAGGCGTGCAAATCCTATTTTGGATCAGGAATGAAAAGTGACACCAAAGCACTCCATATACCTCCTGTCTTGTACTTTCACCAGCTCTCACTTTCCTAAACCTGAGGTTCAGGCTAAAGTTAGCAGACCCAGGCCGGTATATAAGACCCCAGATGGGGACTACGAAGATGTCAGTCATATCAGCGTGGTGTACACTTCCCCTCTCTTGACCAACTGCAAAAACTTTGAGAGATGGTGAGTGTTTTTTGTTTGTTTTTTAACTATTTTTATTATACAAAAATACTGTATAAAATCAGTTATTCATAATGATATAGATAGATAGATAGATAGATAGATAGATAGATAGATAGATAGATAGATAGATAGATAGATAGATAGATAGATAGATAGATAGATTCTTACTTTTTTCTAACGTTTCTTTTCCTCTAGGCACCCAAGAAGGCCAAGAGGAGGCAGCAGGCAGAGGGCGGCAGCTCTAATGTCTTTTCCATGTTTGAGCAGAGCCAGATTCAGGAATACAAGGAGGTACATTTCTGCTAAACCTCACATAAGTCCAATACATTAACATTTATTTTGCATAAACTGTTATCCAAAGCTACTTTTATAAGAAAAAACTAAGAGGATAATTTTAACAGTCAAATCAATATTCATTAATGACACTCTCCCATGCTCATGTGTTTAAAAACCTTGAACATTAGTTATTCAGAAAGTGTTCCATTTTAGAACTATTCAACCACTGTAAGAAAGTACTCATTAAGTGTAGTACTATTGGTTTCATTTCCAGTAACCAATGGCATGAAAGTTAACTATACAACTTCTATAACTGTTGTAAGTAATAAGGAGGGATGGTAAACGATTAGTTGGGTCTGACAACTGTAACCAATCCCTCCTCTTTAAATATCCCCAAAGTTTTGTTGTACATTCTGTGACCTTTTTAAAATCTTAGAAAGACAAGTGGGCAGCAGCTGCCAAGATATGGTAGGGTCTCAGATGTCATCTCAAGTTTCAGAGATGTTCTGCAGAAAAACATCATGACCTGATGCCAGAAGGGAAACATTTCATAACTATAAAAATGTATTTTCTTTTGGGACCTACGAAGCAATTACTCTTACCCTCTCTAAAACTTACAGGCTTTCACAATCATCGACCAGAACAGGGATGGTATTATCAGCAAGGATGATCTAAGAGATGTGCTGGCCTCCATGGGCCAGCTAAATGTGAAAAATGAGGAGCTGGAAGCCATGGTCAAAGAGGCTAGTGGCCCCATCAACTTCACTGTCTTTCTCACCATGTTTGGTGAGAAGCTGAAGGGTGAGTCAAAATCTTTTCAGACTTTGATTATCCTTGTAATCACACAATTTCTGTTGCTAATACTTTTGGTTTGGGGTTTAGTATTAAACTTTGTAAACTTTACCTGAGCACATAACTCTAACTTGCTAGGACATTAACATGCATTTGGAAGACGCTTTTATTCAAAAGTGTCTTACAGTGCTTTCAAGATAAAGATTTCATTAGTTCATGCATTCCTTAGGAATCGAACCCATGACCTTGGTCAATACCATCACAAGGGATGTGCCAAGTGTGCAACCACACAGGGCCTTGTGCCTTAAGAGGGCCTGCATTTTATGTTTTTTTTTATGTCTAATTTTTATTACTGTTTTTCCACCCATTTTGTCCTTTGAAAGACTAAAATAGTCATAGCTATAGACAGTATAAAACTATGTGTATAAGAACGAGGAAAGCTTTTTATTGTTCGAAAAGTTGTAAAAGTTAAACTTTTAGGCTGGTCTGTCTCAGTGGTCATTAATGTCAAATTTAATTGAGATGCTTTAATCGAATACTGTCACTGTCACAATGCAACAAGAGTTCATAAAAAAATTTAGATTCAAGTAGTACTGTATTAGAAAACACTGGCAACAGCAATAGTATCCAGTTATGAAAACTACTCAACTTTTTATGAAATTTTGCCATTTTGGATAAAAAAATATCTAATCATGATTCATGTAAATCATAAATGAACTTGACAAGAAACATTTGCGTTTTTGACTATTAGACATACAAATAAGAGTGAATGTGCACATTTTAAAATAAAATATTATTTTCAAATAGTGTAAATGGATTACTACGTCATATGAAGTGTCGTTTGAAATTTTCGTCTAAAATTGGCATTTTTATCAGGCTCCTATGAATGGAAATGGATAGTTTATTTTCTTTCCCATTAAAGTAGAATAACTGAACATAAACATAGGAGCCTGAGGAAAAAAAAAAAAATTAAGAACATTTTAGATGGCACTTAGAGGATTTTGCATGTCAAGTCAAGTCACCTTTATTTATATAGCGGTTTAAACAAAATACATTGCGTCAAAGCAACTGAACAACATTCATTAGGAAAACAGTGTGAACAGTTCATCTGAACTCTTCATATATAACAACAAACCTATAACCTACTTTAGCATTCTTATTTACTTATGTAATTGATTTTATTATTATTATTATTATTATTATTATACAGTAGATCTTATATTCCTTATGATCATGTGCGTGACCATGATTTGTGCACAAGCATGTCAGTAAGCATGTCATCACAATCGATCAGATGTGTGTTAAAGTTGTGTTCGTTACTATAGCAAACCCTTCCCCGCCCACTCACAAAATTGCTGAGTGCCCAGGTTTTTCTTGGACAAACATTGTTTACATTTTCTTCAAAAAAAATTTTAATATAGTTGTATATTTATTTTGTAGTGTAATTGTAGTATTGACATCTTAAATCAAGCATTCACATCTAGTAGTCACAACATTTATTCATCAAACATTTAATTTAGGTGCCGATCCTGAGGATGTTATCGTAAGTGCTTTCAAAGTCCTGGACCCTGAGGCTACAGGCACTATCAAGAAGGAATTGTAAGTATCCTGACCTATTGTTGTTCACACTATAGAATGAATAAACAACTATGGTGAAAGGCCATACATTTTCAAGAATGTAACATTTTATTTTATTTTTTTAGCCTTGAGGAACTCCTGACCACCCAGTGTGACAGGTTTACTGCTGAAGAGGTTAGTTGTAGTTGGATTATATCAATTAGTGGTGTTTGCTAATTCAGGAATTACAATTACAATTTCTCATACTGTAAGCTTCATGTGTAAATATTCCAGACTATAAGTGATATGGTCATGAATCAAAATCAAATTCTAAATCTGTAGCTTTTTGAGAAGTAATTACTTTTTGCCTGGCAAGTGATAAACATGAAAAAAATATCCCTTAGACATACATTTACACTACTGCCCTTGAGATATCAGTTTCTAAATCCTTTTGATGCTACACTGATTTCTAATAAGGCAAATATCTTCTGTTTCATTCCTGCATTCTCCCAAATGCCTGTTCTGGGAGTATATTTGGTGAGCAGGTATGAAATTCCACAAAAAGGACATTGTTTTCTTGATTGATTGTTTTTTTCTAGATGAAAAATCTTTGGGCTGCCTTTCCTCCAGATGTGGCTGGCAACGTAGACTACAAAAACATCTGCTACGTCATCACACACGGAGAGGAGAAAGAGGAAGAATAATCTCAGTCCATCAACCCTCTCTAACTCCTCTCATTATCACAACATCTTGTTATATTATCTGTTTCCCCATGCTCTATCTGTCCTCTCAAAGAAAGACATGTCTAAACTGGTGGTCTGTTAGAATTTGGGCTGTCTGAACATGAGTCATATGGAGATAATGTGATTATTTTAAATAAAATAATCTAAAATCATGAAATCACACCCTCTCCGTTCTGTCTGCCAGTATTTCTCTTTATAAATGTATAAGCAGAGGAGATATTTAAAGAGATGGTGCATCTCTGTAACAGAGTGCCACCTTCTCTCTCAGTGTTTCCCGTTTCTTTTCATGGAGAAACAGAAATATTAAGAAGGAAAGACATTAAGCACTAAGAAAAGATACAGAGGAAGACAACGTGAGGATGAGTAAAATAAACAAAATAAAACATCTTTGTTTTTACTTTTAGTCACTTGTTTACTCCTCCATTCCAAAGTCATCTTTTCTTGCATTTACTTTCCTTTCTCTTTATTCAACTCGTTGTCGTCAAAACCACCTGTAACTCCAAGATAACACAAATAAAAGCACCTAAATCTTTCATACTCCTTTTGTCTCTTCTTGTTGAGTTCCTGCCTCTGCAGCTGAACCAGTAATAAATCTGTTGAAATCTATGAAATTCATATTTACAATAAAGAGGTCATGAACTGCATTTAATTTAATTTAATTTAATTTTTCATTCATATTTTATTATGGTGTTACGCCACTACCATAACACAAAAGATTCTCTTGGAGAACTTACTAAGCAATTAAAAACCACTACGCCTTCAGCTGACATAAGTTATGATACAGTTTTAAGACACTGGATTTACTCCAAACATCCGAATATCAGACTAACTTATGGCTATGTTTTATGAACCCCCCCCCCCCCCCAAGAAATTAACAAAAAAAAAACACAAATCAAAAACTAAAAAATATTAAATACTATACTTCTCCAATGTACATTAAATGTCTAGAACATCATACCTCAACAGTAACTACAACAACCAAACAATATTTAATACCAATAGTAATTTTCATTGCTTTTAAAAGTGCTTTTGTTTTCTATGTATAAAAGAGTTTATATGTAGAACAGCAAATAATCTGTGGAGCAGACAAGAAAGCAGCATTAGATATATCTCTGAGAAAAAAAAAATATATATAATAATGCGTCACAGTATGCGCGACGAAGGGTGTCCCAAACTGAAGTGTGTGGACTCCGAAGTGGGGATGTGAAGTACAATTGTGCCACAGCATCACAACGTACGCTGTCCCAAAGTCAGAATGCGCACTTCGAAGGGCGTATCTGAAGTGCGAACGCTTCTCCGCAGCACGACAACGGCTGACGAATTTCGAAAGCGACATACCTAGAGAAAGTGTTTAAAGCTTAGTTTATTTTTTTTTTTTTTGCATAAAGCCCACAAAAATGAGACAGCAACTATAACTATATTAATGGTCTTTCTCTTTGTCATGTTTTTGAAGTGATGTCATGCAATAGATGTCACAGGCATGGTTTATTTGCTAAGAGGATCGGAGATGGAAGAGGAAGTGTTTGGCTGGGAAGGTAGTGGTGGGAGGAATTCAAACTGGTCAGTGGTGTAAAAACGAAAAAGGAGTGGAGTGAGATTTGGGAACCGATAGTAATAAGGAGCAGTGCAATATAAGGAAAAGGAAGGAATAATATCAGGTAATGTTGAAGTTTGCATCTGGTGATGTTGGTGTTATCAATCCATTGAAAATCACCAAAGCTATAAAGGAGCCGATTGGACAGATCGCATGCGCGAAAACTTTGAGGGATGGTAAGTTACTGATAGTTTGTAAGGATAGCAGTCAACAAAAAGCAGCGCTTGGAATAAAAACTTTGATTTGGTCAGAAGGTTATGTGCACAGTGATGGAAAGAAAAAAGTGTATAAGAGTAGTCGTTTATGTTGTTCTGACTAATATGTTTGTTGAAACGATCCAAAGAGGAGTAAAAGGTGCTGAAGTGAAAGTGGTGAAACGGCTTAAGTGTGTTAGAAAAAATTGTTGACAGCCTGTTATGCTGCATTTTGAGGAGGATAAAATGCCTGAAAGATTGTCAAAAGTGTGGACATGTATGTAGAGGGAAACAAATATGTGCCAGATGTGGAGGAAACCATGAATATGGTAAATGTGAACAAGATGTAAAGCTAAAGTGTTGTAATTGAGGAGGGGGATGTCTGGATGTTGAAGGGGTTTCAGTAGAACAGATAAATAATAAATCTAAGATGCAAATGGCAAGCTTGCAGGCACCATGTGGGGATCCTAATGGTGCTAAAAATCTTGCAGTGGAATGCAAGGAGCTTAATTGTCAATGGTCAGGAATTAAAAAAAATATATATTGCAGAAAAGGATAATAAACCTCATGTAATCTGTATTCAGGAAACTTGTCTTAAGCTTCAGTTGGATTTTAAAGTACAGTGTTATAATAATGTGCGTAGGGATAGAATTTCAGTAGGAAGGGGAGAGGGTACTTTTGTAATGGATGGAATACAATTTAGAATAGTTAAAATATGTAATAAACATGTAGTTGAAATAGCGGTGTGGGCTGGAGATCATAAATTAATTGTATAATCAATTATAAAAATATATATATAGACATTTTAGAAGAAATTAGGGGAGTAGATAATCATAGTCTGGTTTGGTGTGGATAATTTAATGGGCATAGTACATTATGGGGAAGTGAAAGAAATTATTTTAATGGTAATGTCATAGAAGATGTGGTAGATTGAAATTATTTGGCTTGGGTAAATGATGGTAGCACAACAATAATTGATTTATCAAAAGGGAATTGTCCATCTTAGATTTAACTATTGTCACTGGAAACCTGGCAAGGAGTTGTGTGTGGGATACTGTACATTGAAGGAAACTTTAATAGGCAGTGATCATTTTCCAATAATTTGAAAAATATGAATTGATTTGGATGTGAGTGTAGAGGAAACTATGCCTCGATGGAAATTCAAATAAGCTCACTGGGACTAATTTAAGGAACGAAGTGAGATTTTGTTGATAGTAATTGAAGAATCTGAAGAGGAGATTGAAGAACTAAATAATAAAATAAGTAAATGTCTTTGTAAGGTAGCTGAGGAAGCAATCAGCAAAGGTAAGATAAGTAGCAGGAAGAAGTCAGTCCCTTGGTGGACTGAGGAGTGTAGGAAGGCAATAATACTTCATGATAAAGCACTGAAAAAGGTTAGGAAAAATGTTTTTAATGATTTTATTGAATATAAAAAAACAAGCAATTGATAGGAAAGTAATTAAAGATGAAAAAAAATATTGGAGGAAAATTTAGAAAGTATAGGTGAAGAAACTGAAATCAGTTCAGTGTGGGGAAACAAAGAAAGAACAATATTCCAGTTATTATAAGTGAAAGTAAACCAGCTGTTTTGGATAATGAGAAAGCTGAAGTCCAATGCTTTTGTTAAAGTGCGTAGTAATGATAATCTTTCAGAAAATATGAAAAGATATAGAGATGGTGGTTTAAGAGATAATCCTGACCTGAACTATTAATTCATAGGGGAAAGTCAGGATGCACATTAGATAATGAGTTTTCTTTATATGAGCTAAAAAGGGCTATAATTGGGCTAAGCTTACTTTGCCAGGAAATGAAGATTTGTGTTATGAAATGGTAAAGCACCTTTCAGATAAGTCACCGTAACACTATAAAACCTTTGTAGTCCCAGGAAGGAGGAGACGGGAACCGGCGAACATTCAAATTAAACTTTAATAATAAAATAAACACAAAAACAGCGTGACAGTCGGTCATGGACGACTGCAGTGCACAAACACAACAAAACCACAAAATAAAACCCACACTGTAAAAAATTATGCTGTAATTTTACAGTAAATTACTGGCTACTAATTGCATTACTTTCACAGTAATTTACAGTAAGAAATTTAATGTAAATTACAGTAAAATGACAGTTGTGTACAGTCATTTCACAGTTATTGACATCACATCATTACTGTAATTTCACAGTGCATAACTGTATAAATATAGTTATCAGCTGTAACTTGAACAGTAATTTATTGTGTTTCAGCTGTAAAAGTAATGCAATTAGTAGCCAGTAATTAACTGTAAACTTACAATTTAATACAGTAATGCAATATAATGACATAAAAGTAGTAAAAAAAAAGATTCAACAATAGTTTCCACAATTGATTTTATTTTCAATAAAATTGATACAACAATATCATAACATACGTTGCAAGAGTCATTGCATAACAGCGGGCAAGAGTCGGCAACGGGCAAGAGTCGGCAATGAGATGGCAGTCCAAAAAACACAGCTAGAGGTAAATACCAGAGCAAATGAAAAAAGTAATACCATCAAAACAAATAACATGGCAACCCAAGCCCCAACACACAGGTTTCATGCGAAGTACATACTTAAAGGAGAACTCCGGTCAATTTTAACATTGAGCTAATTTTTTTGTAAATTTGGAGTGCTGTCAGTACACAGAACAACGACAAAAACGGTGACAACGGTGTTCCCTACATTTGTTATCCTCTTTTTAAAATTTGCACCCTCTTGACTTCAATGGGGCAATATTTTAAACCTGCTTTTACCCTCTTAGCATCCTTGATGTGTCATTACAATTGCACAGCCAATGTGAGTGATTCCTTTAGCGTTAACACGGGTGAATCTGACTGCAGTAGATGTGAAAAATATGAATAAAAATGAAGTTAACTTTTTTTTTCATATTTTTCACATCTACTGCAGTCAGATTCACCCGTGTTAACTCTAAAGGAATCACTCACATTGGCTGTGCACTTGTAATGACACATCAAGGATGCTAAGAGGTTTTGCCCCATTGAAGTCAACAGGGTGCAAATTTTAAAAAGAGGATGACCAGTGTAGGCAACACCGATTTTTGTTGTTGTTCTCTGTATTGACAGCACTGCAAATTTACAAAAAAATTAGCTCAATGTTAAAATTGACTGGAGTTCTCTTTTAACACAAAATCTGATTATGTTGCCATCCATTCAAAATCCACAAGTTTGCACAGCAGAGAACAAACTTGCTGATTGATGCCTCCCTGCTTCTTCTTGGATTTAGATCCTGTATCAGGGTTGATGCCCAGGAAGCAAAAAACAAAAAAAAAGTCTGAGAGATTCCCTATTTTAGTTATATATTTGAAAATACAGTCTTAACATTAGAATATATTTTACACTGATTATTTTTCAATAATACATTTAGTTTTTCTAATTTGCTATTTGCTGACCACAACAGCACATGCAAAACACCTTAGGGTAAGAGGTGCTCATTCCTGTAGCTGGAAATCTACCTTTTGTTGGATCAGACTGAACTCTGCAGGAAGGTAGATATCCAGAAACAGGAATGAGCACCTCTTACCCAAGGTCTTAATTTTATGGACGGAAAGACAGGAGTCACGATATACAGTGAAATGGGATTATTAAACTTCAAAAAGAGACAGTTTAAAGACATGCAATTGCACGTTTGAAAGTAAAAACTGTTGCACATCCACCAGGTTTGAGTTCATTCATGACTCGTGGTTTCAGAGCAGTTTGTAATAATGGGCAGTACTCAAAGAAATGGTTAACTTAAAAATTTAAATTTGCTGATTTATATTTGTATTTTGGATTGTCATTCCATCATTGGACGCTCCATTCACTTTAGCCTGAAATGAAACCCTAAAAATCTTAAATTCTTTTCTGATGAAGAAATAAACTATAAATTATCAGCAAATTAAAATGTTTTGGGTGAACTGTTCCTTTAATAAGTACTGTTTACATTGTTTATAATATGCTGTTGATAAATTTTGAGTTTACTTTACGGCGTTTACATTTCTAAACATAATGGAGTGAGATTTTTTCAGACATGGAATGGTGATTGGAACGTCTGTACCTAATCTGTTCGCCGTGTTTTGCCTAGGGATGCAATGTTCAAGTCAAGTCTTTCTCTTCATCACAGTGAAAATACAATATATTAACAATTTAACACTGGTATCAGATTGGTACTCGGTATTGGCCAATAAAGGTCTTAAAGGGAGGGTTCAGAGTAAAATCAACCTAGGCTTGTCACAAACGAGACAGGAGGCAGACAGGATGGACCGTTTGAGAGTTTTATTAGCAGAATGCTCCGAACCAGACGGGAATATCAGAGTGAGAGCGAGTATGGACCAATATCAATTCAACTGAGCGATCTCTGATCACAGTAAGTGGAAGTGGGATCACCGAAGGAGGACTGAAGGCAGAAGAAGACTGGCCGATCTTTGAGGGTTCTCAGAAGATACGCGGATTCTCAGGCGAGTGTTGAGATAGAGTCTGTAAGCCATGTAATGACGAGATCAGACGGAGACTGAAGGTTGAGAGTGGGTATATAAGGGTGAGCAGTGATGAAGGATAGCAGGTGACGGTGATGAGGATGAAGAGATGCAGGTGATGACAATTAATATTCAGGGGATGACGAGCGAGTGGGTGGAGGGAGTGATGATGATGGTGGTGGAATCCTGACAGTACCCCCCCTCCCGAGGCGGCTCTTGACGCTTGAGAAGAGGGGCATTGGCGACGGCGAGGCCTACCACGACCTCTGGGGGCAGGACGATCAGGATGGTCTGCATGAAACTGGGTGAGGAGGGTTGGGTCCAGAATGTCTTCGCGGGGTACCCATGAGCGTTCCTCGGGGCCATAATCCTCCCAGTCGACTAGATATTCCAGCCGGGGGCCTCGTCGCCGCGAATCCATGATGTTGCGGACACGGTAGATAGGCTCCTCTTCTACTGGAACGGGAGGAGGAGGTAAGTCCCTAGGTCCTGGATCTGAGGGAGGAGAAGTGACAGGATCAATGAAGGGTTTTAACAAGGAGACGTGAAATGAGGGTGAAAACTTGTAATGAGGTGGGAGGTTGAGTCTGTAAGTGACTTCATTCAGCTGCCTCTGCACGGTAAATGGTCCGATGTATCGGGGACTCAGCTTACGGCAGGGCAGGCGAAGGCGGATGTCTCGGGTTGAAAGCCACACCTTCTGACCCGGTTGGTACTGGGGAGGGTCTGTCCCTCGACGATCGGCTTGGGTCTTGTGCCTTCGCACTGCCTGTTGGAGGTGAACGTGAGCTGAGTCCCATACCCTCTCGCTCTGATGGAACCAATAGTCAATGGCTGGAACCTCCGAGGGATCCCCAGACCAAGGGAATAGAGGAGGTTGAAAACCCAGGATACATTGAAAAGGAGTGAGCCCGGTGGTGGATTGCCTGAGAGAATTCTGGGCGTATTCAGCCCAGGGGAGGTAGCGGCTCCAGCTGTCCTGGTACTGGTGGCAATATGACCTGAGGTACCGTTCTCCAGGATCTTCCGCTCAGTCTGGCCGTTCGTCTGAGGGTGGTATCCTGAGGAGAGACTAACAGTTACCCCAAGTAGTCGGAAGAAGGCTTGCCATACCCGAGATATGAACTGCGGACCTCTATCCGATACTATATCTTCGGGAATTCCAAAATTTCTGAAAACATGGTGGAACAAAGCCTCCGCGGTCTCAAAGGCGGTAGGGAGTCCAGGTAAGGGGATCAGCTTGCAAGCCTTCGAGAACCGATCCACTGCTACTAGAATACAGGTGAAGTTGTTAGATTTAGGAAGGTCAGTCATGAAGTCTACACCAAGATGAGACCATGGACGACGGGGTATAGGAAGAGGTACGAGTTTACCCTCCGGGAGTTTTCTGGGAGTATTAGTGATGGCGCAGACTGAGCACCCTTGGACAAACCGGGAGACATCTTGGGAGATAGATGGCCACCAGTACCGTTGACTGAGGAGCGAGAGGGTACGCCTGCTACCTGGATGACCAGAGCCCGGAGCTGTATGAGCAGAGTCCAGAAGGGCGGTGCGGAATTGTTGAGGTACAAAGGTGAGCCCCTCTGGACCTCCCGGCGGAGCGGGATGGAGACGGTTTTCCTGGGATATCTGATCGTCTATGTCCCAGAGGATTGGACAGGCAAACACGGCTGGAGGGAGAATGGGTTCAGGGCGGTACTCCTCAGACGAGGAATGATAGAGGCGAGAGAGAGCGTCAGCTTTTCCATTCTTACAGCCGGGTCGGTAGGTAACAACGAAATCAAAACGGGTGAAGAAGAGAGCCCAGCAGGCCTGACGAGGATTGAGCCGCTTGGCTTCTTTGAGGTATTCCAGATTACGATGATCGGTGATTACTTGAAATTGGTGATTGGCTCCCTCCAGCCAATGCCTCCACTCTTCCAAGGCAAGTTTGATTGCAAGCAGTTCCCGATTTCCGATGTCATAGTTTCGCTCCGCCGGGGACAGCTTCTTGGAGAAGAAGGCACATGGATGGAGTCTGGAAGGTTCACCCTGCCGCTGGGAGAGGACTGCTCCTACTCCGGTAGAAGACGCATCAACCTCGACGACAAATGGCAGATCTGGATCAGGATGGGCGAGGACGGGAGCGGTTGAAAAGGCGTCTTTTAATTGTTGGAAGGCTTGGATGGCTTCGGAGGAGAAGGATAGAGACTTGGTCTGGCCCTTCAAAGAGGAGGTCAGAGGAGCACTGATAATGCTGTAGTTATGGATGAATCTCCTATAAAAGTTGGCAAATCCGAGGAATCTTTGAAGCTCTTTCACTGTAGTGGGCTGCGGCCAGTTCCGGATGGTATCCACCTTCCTCTGGTCCATTTGCACACCATGCTGATTTATGATATAGCCCAAAAACTGTACCGACGTGGTGTGAAATTCACATTTCTCCAATTTCAGGAATAAGTGATGGACTCTCAATTTCTGCAGGACCAGAGTGACATGGCGTCTGTGTTCAGGAAGTGATGATGAATAGATGAGGATATCATCCAAGTAGACTACAACAAATCTATTGAGGTACTCTCGGAACACTTCATTCATGTAATTCTGAAAGACTGCAGGGGCGTTAGATAGGCCGAACGGCATTACCCTGTACTCATAGTGGCCGGAAGGGGTGACGAAAGCAGTCTTCCACTCGTCACCCCGACGGATACGGATTAAGTTGTATGCACTGCGCAGATCCAACTTGGAGAATATACGGGCCCCACGTAGTTGTTCCAGGGCTGCTGGGACCAGAGGAAGGGGGTAGCGAAATTTGACCGTTTGGGAGTTGAGATGGCGGTAATCAATACACGGTCGCAAGCCTCCATCCTTCTTAGCCACGAAAAAGAAGCTGGAAGCGGCAGGTGAAACCGATGGTCGGATGAACTGCTGCTGAAGGGCTTCTTTCACATACTCCTCCATGGCCTTCTGTTCCGGGATGGAGAGAGGGTAGATATGGCCTTTAGGTAGAGTGGCTCCAGGTAGCAGGTCGATGGCGCAGTCCCATGGCCGATGAGGTGGTAACTTGGTCGCCAACTGCTTGCTGAACACATCCTGGAACCCCCTGTACTCAGCAGGAATCTCCACTTGATGCTGGACTTCTGGACTCTCAACTGAAGTCGAACAGACTGGGAGTTTGGGTTTGAGCACGGAGGAAGAAGAAGAGGGAGAAGACAGGGCTTTCTTCTTGACTGGAGCTAGACAGGTATGTGTACAGTTTTCTCCCCAACGAAGAACCTCCCCGGATTTCCAGTCAATGGTGGGCTGATGTTGAATCAACCAGGGGCGTCCCAGGATGAGCTCAGCAGTAGACTCCTCCAGCACCAAGAATGAGATCTCTTCTGTGTGTAAACAGCCAATTCGGAGCGTTAATGTGGGAGAGACATGACTGATTCGACCTCGACCCAGCGGCTTTCCTTGGATGGTTTGAACTCTGAGCTCTTGAAGGCTGCGGTGCTTGCGGACGTTCAGTTTTTGGAGGAGCTGGGTTGAAATGAAGTTCCCCGCTGAACCGGAGTCGAGATGGGACACAGATATGCGGGGTTAATAGATGAACCATGGTACGATTTAAAGATTCCACTTTAGGAGGGATCTGAATGGAGCTTACCGCAGAACGTTGAGGTCGAACAGGACAGGAGCAGATGAGGTGATTGTCGCTCCCGCAGTACAGACAGAGGTGAAGCTGGATACAACGCTGGCGCTCAGAAGGAGTGAGATGGGTGGAGTCCACTTGCATGGGCTCAGGTGCTGGAGGAGAAGCAATGGGAATCGAGGACGGAGGACTGACAGCGGTAGACGGATTGTCACAGGCAGATAAGCGTTGTGAAACTCGAATGGTCTTCTGAATGAGGTTCTCAGTTCCCATGGAGTCATCATAAACAACCAATAGCTGACGGATGTTCGGATTCAGGCCGTGGCGGAAAGCGGTAATCAGGGCCGACTCGTTCCAGCCACAGGATGCCGCCAGGGTGCGAAACTGGAGGGCATACGTGCTGACAGAGGAGTTTCCTTGACGGAGATTGTAAAGCTGATCGTGAACTGAGAGATCTGAAACAGCCTGGCCAAAGACTTCCTTAAAATGAGATATGAAACCTGACAGGGACTTTAACACTGGGGAATCTGAATTCCAAAGAGATTGTGCCCACTGGAGAGCTCTGCCAGAGAGTAGAGAAATAATAAAGGCCACCCGGGCGGAATCATCGGTAAACTGATGCGCTTGCATTTGGAAATATAGTGAAACCTGAAGCAAAAAACCGCTGCAATCCTCCGCCTCACCACTGAACGGCGCTGGTCGGGCCATGGGACTCGCAGAGGCAGCCGGCGAAGTAGCGGGTGTTTGCGGAAGTTGATGTTGGCGTGCAGAGTGAAGGATTGCTTCAGGGATGGCAGAAGGGTTGTCCGGTAAAGAAGAGAAGATTGACTGGCGCACTGCTCGCACTAGTTCGGCAAACGGGTCTTGAGATGGTTTTCCCCCAGGCTCCGTAGGATTCTGCATCTTTGGTCTGATCTTCTGTCACAAACGAGACAGGAGGCAGACAGGATGGACCGTTTGAGAGTTTTTTAGCAGAATGCTCCGAACCAGACGGAAATATCAGAGTGAGAGCGAGTATGGACCAATATCAATTCAACTGAGCGATCTCTGATCACAGTAAGTGGAAGGAGGACTGAAGGCAGAAGAAGACTGGCCGATCTTTGAGGGTTCTCAGAAGATACGCGGATTCTCAGGCGAGTGTTGAGATAGAGTCTGTAAGCCATGTAATGACGAGATCAGACGGAGACTGAAGGTTGAGAGTGGGTATATAAGGGTGAGCAGTGATGAAGGATAGCAGGTGACGGTGATGAGGATGAAGAGATGCAGGTGATGACAATTAATATTCAGGGGATGACGAGCGAGTGGGTGGAGGGAGTGATGATGATGGTGGTGGAATCCTGACAAGGCTCCTTTGCACCATGACCTCGAGCCAAACACCCCCCAGAAGCCTTTTTACCCTTGGTTGAACATTATTAAAGTTAGAGCTTATTTAGAGATATCAGCCGGATGGCTTTTTGCAAGCGCTAATGGATCCTAGGCTGTATCTGGTAAATTACCCCACTAATAATGCCCAGAATGGTGCCAAAACTTCTACAGTAGTACAAATAGGTTCTGTACTCATAAATCAAGGCTTTTGAAAGTTTTAAAGTACATCAGTAGTTTATTTAAATAACACTTGCCTGACAGCTCATGCTACCACCTTATGAAACTAAAATATATTGCAGTATATTGAAAGCGGCAATCATTTGTATATTTTGCAATATATAATATATATTATATAATATATGTATCATCAATATATTATTTAATGTATTGAAATATATAAAATATTAGAAAATAAAGAGGAAAATAATATATTACAATATATCACAATACATTTTAAGAAATAACCCAGACGTCGACGTCACTTCAGTGGCTTGGGAAAAGCACGTAAAAGTCCTGGCAGAAAGCGCTGCGTAAAGATGTAGTGTAATGACAAATAATTTCTTTTTTTCCGAACTGTTAACAACTTACTGTTAACTAGTTATTGTTGCAAACTGGTACTACCAACAAAGTTTGTACCATTCTGGTCATTATTAGTGGGGTAAATTATGAGATACATCATAGGATCCATTAGCCCCTGCACTAAACCATCTGGCTGATTTCTGTAAATAAGCTCTAACTTTAATAATGTTCAACCAAGGGAAAAAAGGCTTCTGGCGGGGGGGTGGGGGGTGTTTGGCTTGAGGTCTTGGTGCAAAAGACCCTTGGGTGATTTTACTCCGAACCATCCCTTTAGTCCCACATGAAACATTGAAAGGAGATTAAATACGATTTGAATAAATTCAAGAGTGCATGTAGACTCTTCTGGATATTGAAGATTCAAACAGTAGTAACTGGAAAACAGCGAAGCAATACCAGTGATAAAGTCTGCGTGTGGCCCCATGACAACTTGTCCTTCGATGGAGAGCAACCATGCTGCAGGCTTAATCATATAACCCTGAAATAAACAAAAGTACCAAACATTATGCAGGACCTGTAAGACCTGCACTCACAAAACAAGATGAACTAATGGTCAAGCATTTTAAAGGGATGGTTTGGAGTAAAATCAACATAGGGTCCTTTGCACCATGACCTCGAGCCAAACTCCTTGGATCCATTAGCGCCTGCACTAAGCCATTTGGCTGATTTCTCTAAATAAGCTCTAACTTTAATAATGTTCAACCAAGGGAAAAGACCCTAGGTTAATTTTATTCCGAACCATCCCTTTAATGTTGTACAAACATGCAATGTTATAAAAAATAAAGTTGTGTTAGTTAAAGGGATACTTCACTTTAAAATGAAAATTCTGCCATCATTTACTCACCCTCAAGTTGTTTCAAACCTGTATGAATTTCTTTCTTCTGCTAAACAGAAAGATAGATATTCTGAAGAATGTCAGTAACCAAATGGAAAAGGAAAAAAAGTACTATGGAAGTCAATAGTTCCAGTTAACGGTTTGGTTACTGAGTATCTTCCTATGTGTTCAGCAGAAGAAGGAAATTCATACAGGTTTGAAACAACTTGAGGGTGAGTAAATGATGACAGAATTTTCATTTTAAAGTGAAGTATCCCTTTAAACGACTTAAAGGAATAGTTCACCTAAACATTTATATTTGCTGATAATTTACTTACCCTCTGGCAATCAAAGGTCCATCCACACGACTCCAGTCATCAAAAGAAGTCTTCTGAACCCAAACCATTGGTCATTTTTAAAAACAAAACAATACTTGAATTCTTATCAACTGTAAATCTTGTTCGTGAGAGGTACTGCATGACATATTGCACAAGGAGAGTTTGGTAAATATCACGCTTGACATCATCATGTAGACATGGTCATACACGATAAACCCATGAAGCTATAATTTTGAATAATAATAATACAAATACAAATCTAGAGCAAAGAACATTAAACGGCTGTACAGCGCTCCTCTTTTAATTGCGACCTAACTTACATGATGTCACGCGTGATCTTTGCCAATGCAAGTTGCGCAAATCCCTCTCACGAACAAGCACAGCTGGACGAAAATGAAGATTTGTAGTTAAAAGTATATAAGATTTGTTTTGTTTTTAAAAATTATCAATGGTTTGGGTTCAGAAGACTTTTATTTGTCGACTGGAGTCATGTGGATTATTTTTATTCACATTGTACAGTCAAAAACCAATGGACTAAAATCTCTTTCAATGTTAAAGGTGGAGGCCTGAAATAAAATTTCTGATTTGATGAAGAAAGAAACTCAGAAATATTGGATGACCTGCGGAGGAGTATATTTTTGGGTGAACTATTCCTTTTACAAGACTTAACTCACTGCCAATATAATTCATAGACAATATAATGCAGAGGTCTTCAACCCTGCTTCTGGGGACCCACTGTGCTGAAGCAGGTTGGAAATAAACTTTGCAGGACAGCAGGTCCCCAGGAGCAGGGTTGAAGACCTCTGTATTAAGGTACTGGACACATGTAGGTTTAATCAGTAATATACTGAATGACGTTAGTAGGGCCCTATGAATTATTTTTTTCTATTTGATTACATTTTAAAAGATTGGTGAAATTGTTTGCTTCATGAATGAAATTGATTATACATGCTGTTTGATGATTAAAATTAAAATTAAACCATAAATATGGAATCCATGAAAACTAAAACGGAAAAAAACTAATTTGGGAAAAAAAGAAGCTGATTTCATAGGGCCTTACGTTAGAAAATCGTACCTTGGACAATCAAGCGAGGTGTGCTTGGCAATCTGGTCATCCTTTGGACGTTTGCAGCTGTGGCAGATGGCTGTAAAGTAAGTTTATACAGAAAACATTTTTATAGATGCAACGGGGTGCAAAGTACACTGCCTTTGACTTTAAACCTTATATTCAGTAACAACTTTACTGAATATACATTAAAAGAAAACTTTTTACCAATAATTGAATAAGTGTTTGCAAAACAAAACTTACGTCAGCCTCAAGCACGATGGCGTCTTGTGGTTCTTTAAAGTATGTCCATTTTTTCCAGATATTCTATACGAAGATCGACGGGGAGAATAAACACATTCTTAAAACACAAATAATAAAAGTACAAAGACAGATTAGTCTATTTTACCCGTGAAGTGCAACCGAAATAAAGTTAGAGTCAAGAATCTCTCAAAAATGATCTTGTCGTGGCATGTGCGTTGTCTTTGAATTGAAATTCACAGGAATTAGCTATAGATATTCAAAATGGATGATGACGCACTTTTTTTCACTCAGATACGAAAGTCTACATGAAATAATACAATTTTAAAATGCAAATAATAAAAGTACAACGACAGAAATATTACATTTTACCTCTGAAGCAATAACTGAAGTAAAGATAAAGTCAACACGGTAAATAATATCTCAGCAGAACTTTTCGTGTGCGTCGTCTTCTAAAGTTCACAGTGATAATGCAAAATGGATGACCGTGTCGAGCTACCCTGAGACATCCCGCCCATTCTTCAAGTTCAAACTTTGTAAAGTTAGCCATGCACTAACGTTAGAGACTAGCCTATTTTTTCTTTCATCAAAAAATTTGTTCAAGATTATTCACCTCTCTCCAAAGACTTAATAAATTTCGATTACGTTCACTTAAATAATTGCACAAAACATAGGATCATTAAAAAAAAATTGCAAGCCATCCTTTAACAAAACTTGGTAACAAAAACATAATTCCTCATAAACAACTGCTGTAAAGCACTTTTCTAAGTTTTTAAGTCCATTTTTCGGCTGCTTTCATGACAATGTCAGGGATTTTCAACCACCACTATGAAACTCTAACTTGCTAGCTAGCCAGATCTCTAAGATCGCATAAATAACTGCTTAGATCCATTTTTGTTTTAGCTATATGCACTTTTTATTTACCTCGTAACTTACCTTTTTACATCAGATATCATCGTCAGTGCCAAGAGAATATTCCTGCGTCGTGTTGTGTCGTCGTGAGCTGGATCAAAGGGAGCATATTATGTCAGACTTATTAAAGTACGGAATTTGTTCTTTTTTTTTGAAGAGAGAGCATAATTACATGTAAAGTAGCCAGACTGAAGATGGCGCCTTCGTTCTCAGCTGAATAGGTAAATAATATCTCAGCAGAACTTCTTGTGTGGTGTGCGTCGTCTTCTAAAGTTCACAGTGATAATGCAAAATGGATGACCATGTCGAGCTACCCTGGGACATCCCGCCCATTCTTCAAGTAATTTACAGTAATTTGCTGTCATATCACAGCAGATAGTTAATAGTCAGTGAGCGAATCCACATTACTGTGATATTACAGTAAAACAATAAAAACAGTATTTTACTGTAAAAACACAGTTAAATATTGTGAAAGTCTGGAAATATTTTACAGTGCAGGCCTGGTCCTCTCTCATCCTTCACTGTTGTAGCTCCTCTTTTATCCTTTCGATCTCTTCTGTGGGACTCAAGAGCGGTGAGTGGTGCAGGTGTCACTCATTTCCAAATCACTCCACTGGCCTCGCTCCGTTCCCACGGCTCTCAGCCCTGCCCCACTCATCACAGTCACGTTATATATTGTTAAATCTTTTTAATAAAGTATGGGAAAAAGGGAGCTTATCGACTACATGGAAACATTGGGATAATTATTCCTATAGCAAAACCAGGAAAGGATAATTCTGTGGCAACTAATTATAGGCCTATTGCCTTTACGTCAAATCTCTTTAAAATCATGGAGAGAATGGTAATTTTTTTACTAAATCATGTGTTGGAAAGTAAAGGATTTTTTCCCCCATTCCAGATTTAGGAAAGGTAGGAATGCAATGGATGTTGTGTTATGTTTAGATTCTGACATAAGGAAGGCTCAAGTTAATAATACAATTTTAATAGGGGTAATTTTAGACGTGGAAAAAGCATTTTATATGTTTGGAAAGAGGGATTTCTTATTAAATTGGATAATATGGTTATTGGAGGAAGAATGTTTAACTGGTTTCATAGTTTTCTTTTAGATAGATCTATTCAAGTTAAGGTAGGATCTTCATTTTCCATGTCTCTGTTTGCAGATGACGGAGCTCTGTGGAAGAGGGGTGAGAATGTTCAATATGTGGTTAAAAGTATGCAGAATGCAATTAAGGAAGTGGAAAAATGTACAGATAAATGGGTATTTTGTTTATCAGTGTCGAAAACACAGGTAATTTGTTTTTCAAAAAAGAGAGAAAGTCCTAATATTAGATTAAAGCTATATGGCAAACCTTTACAACAAGTGAATGTGATAAGATATTTGAGGGTATGGTTTGATTAAAATCTGACATTTGTAATTTATATATATATATATATATATATATATATATATATATATATATATATATATATATATATATAAGATAAATGCAAAAAAAAAAAAGTCTTAAATATATTAAGATGTTTAGCAGGGGTAGATTGGGGTGCCAGACGTCATTTCATTCATAAGGAAAAATATTTTTTGCATTAGGTCAACTATCGATTATGGATGTATAGGATATGGGTCAGCGTCGAAAAGTTTGCTGCAGAAAGTTGAAATGATACAGTCATGAGCATTACGAAAATGTTGCGGAGCGATTAGATCTTCTCCTATTCCTGCCTCACAGGTAGAAATGAGAGAGCTGCAGCTTGATATTAGAAGAGTAAAGTTGATGTTGACTTATTGGATTTCTGTAAAGGGACATGATGAAACTCATCCAATTAAAAAAGTATTGGGAAAATGCTGGGAACATAAATCAGACAAGTTTAGAAGTTTTGGAAGGATAGCAGAAGAAGAAGCCCAGTCATGCGGAATAATTAATCTAGAAATGAGCCCCGAAGTAGTAGTGTAATGAGTTTACACTACAGAGATGGTAGTAATATTATTAGCTATCAGGTGGATGGAGGATACTTGGCCAATGAATGCTGTGTTCAGACTCATTCTCTGCATTAGCAAGTCTTATCAGTGGAAGATCTTCAAGAAGATATTTTGTATGAAATTCTTTTATGTATATATAGAGTGAGTAAGATAGGAATTAAAATGTTTCCTATGGGCTCCAGCACACGTGGGAGTGGATGACATTGAGGTTGCGGATCATGTAGCAAAACAGGCATTGAAATTATCACATATAGAAATTATTATTCCACTAAGCAAAGAAGAAGTTAAAGGGTTAGTTCACCCAATAATCAAAATTATGTCATTAATAACTCTTGTCGTTCCAAACACGTGAGACCTCCGTTTATCCTCGCAACACAGTTTAAGATATTTTAGATTTAGTCCGAGAGCTTTCAGTCCCTCCATTGAAACTGTTTGTATGGTATACTGTCCATGTCCAGAAAGGTAAGAAAAACATGATCAAAGTAGTCAATGTGACATCAGAGGGTCAGTTAGAATTTTTTGAAGCATCAAAAATACATTTTGGTCCAAAAATAGCAAAAACTACGACTTTATTCATCATTGTCTTCTCTTCCGTGTCTATTGTGAGAGGGTTCAAAACTCTGAAGTGTAGTGATATCCGGTTAGCAATTCATTCGATGTAACCGGATGTTCTTGAACCAGTTCAACAAATTGAATTGAATATTTTAAAACTTTTTTAATGTGGCTGACACTCCCTCTGAATTAAAACAAACCAATATCCCGGAGTAATTAATGTACTCAAACAGTGAGTTTAAACTGCTGTGAAGAGAGAACTGAAGATGATCACCGAGCCGAGCCAGATAACGAACTTCATTTGCAATGATTGCCCTTGATTCAAGCCTTCGGTCTACCTGGGCTCATAACATTAGCACAGTATTAGTTCAGAATCAATCACCAAAAGAATCAGGGCCCGATTCCCCAAAACGCTCTTATCGCTAAGTAGTTCTTAACCTATTCCTTAACCTCTCTCTTAACCTTATGGCACGATTCCTGACACGTTCGTACGCTAAGTATATCTTCTGTAAGTAATACTTTTGTAAAGTTGGTCTGGACCATTCGTAAGCTCTCTCTTAGCGTGGTTTGAGCTCAAAACGCTACTGTACAGCAGTCTTTAGAAATCAGCGCAGCGCAGTACAAGTCAAACTATGGTATGTTGACAATGTTTTGGCTCAACAATGATTTTATGTTATTTTTTAAGACTCATAATAAATTATGTTCGCAATGGATACAGGCCTATTTATGAAGTTGACTTTATGTGGTGGTAGTTAGCCTAGGCTTTTTCGTAATGTAATTAAAGCGAATTGACAATCAATTTTTGGATAAATAAAATCTGGTAAACAATTTGTCTCTAAATGGCTAAGATCTATAAATGGCATGGTGGTGTCCAGTAAGCGACCAACTATATTGACTATGGCAGTGAACGTGTCATTGTATTGAATCAAAGATGGAGCCGGACGCGGAGCCGTTTAGTCTATGTCAATTTTTTTATTCGGCAAAACTTAAGCCCTTTTGACATTTTTCCTGACGTGGCTATATTAAAAAAAAAATCCCTCCCAAGACAGCTCATAATGGAGCTGCTGGACCTTCTCAGACCTGCGCTTGCCAGGCTAACGCGACAAAATTTTGCTTTAAGTCCTGGAGACCAGCGCTATTTTTTTTTTTTTTTTTTTTTTTTTTTTTGCTACAGAAAGATTCGTTGAGGTCGTGGGAGAGGGCTACAGTCTATGCAAGACCTCGGTGTGGAGGTGCGTCCACACTGTCACCAACACCCTTCTGCGCCATGCCGGGGATAACATCCTTGTGGATGGCACACTCATCCCTATCGCCAATCCATCAGTGATTGATCAGGTGTACATATCGCGAAAAGGAGACGTGGCCATAAACGTGCAGGTTATAGTGGACCATAGGGGGGCTGATCTCCGCGGCACGAGTGGCACAACAACGGGATGGATGATTAGCGAGGGATACCCGGTTCGTCTATCCGTCACAACATATCGTGTGAACATATTACTGACCATTTGATAATTTAATTTATAGTCTATATTTTACTGATAACTTAAACTATGTTAAAATAAATGTTACTGTAATAATTTGAGGAATATTTAATTTGCATAGAGTGTGTTGTCTTTCTTAACGCTGTATTGCACCATCGCGTGAAGTGGAAAATCGATTCATGAGCAATCGATGCCAACTAATTCAGCACCCTCACTTTGGACAGCGCTCTTGTTACGTCGGACGTAAGAGGCAGCGTGCTAAGAAGCTTCCTAAGTGACACATCGGGGAACACACTTAGGAACATAAACAACTCTGGTATATAAGATGTATCTTTCGAGGTCTTCTTAGCACGCTAAGAGTGAGCGTTATCGGGAAACCGGGCCCAGTTCGGTTCAGACAGGCTATTTTTGGACGAAAATGTATTTTCAATGCTTCAAAAATTTTTAACTGACCCTCTGATGTCACATGGACTACTTTGATGATGTTTTCCTTACCTTTCTGGTGAGTTATTAATGATGTAATTTTGATTATTGGGTGAACTAACCCTTTAAGGCTAAAATTAGAACAGCAATAAAAATGAGATGAGATGAGAATTTGAAATAAGGAGGAGAGAGGTAGATATCATAATTTTGCTAGTAGAAGAGAAGATAAAATTATTACATGACTTCGCACTGGACGTACTGCTTTAAATTTTTCTCATTAGTCAGCTGCAAATATTTCTTGACCCCCAAAAAATTCTAACAAAACGTTTCTCAGTGGTTTACAGTAGTATCAAATGTACTTAAAAACATACTAAAAGTTTACCAAAGTTTGACTCCAAGAAAGGCCCCGTTTTTCAAAATGGCTGCCGCCAGGTACTTAAAATGACCATTACTCCTTTGTATTCCTCCTAGACCAGAAATATTGGTGCCTGATACATGTTTTTGCCATGTAATATTATAACTAGCATATTTGCATGATAGATAAGTGATTATAAGTCCAATTATATATTAAAGCAATTGGTTACAAGCATATTTATGGGGAAAATATGTACAATTTCCCTTAAGTACATGCAGGTACATGTAAAAAGAAAATAGAATATCATGGAAAAGTTATTTATTTTTTGTAATGTAATTTAAAAAAGCAAACCTTCTATATTCTACATTTATTGCACATGCACAAACTGAAATATGTAAAGAGTTTTTTGTTTGAGTTCTGATGGTTGCAACTTACAGCTTCAGTATGTCAAAAAAATTAGAATATTTCCTCAAAGAACAATCAAAAAAAGATTTACAAAACAGAAATGTTCAAGATCTCCAAAGTAGGTTTAATTATGCTATCAATACTTGGTTAGGGCTCTTTTTGCAATTACTGTCTGTGGTACTGCAGGTTGCTTTGATGGGGCCTTCAGCTCCTCTGTATTGTTTTTCAGATGTTACTTATTTTCCTCTTCACAATACCCCATAGATTCTCTGTGAGGTTCAGGTCAGGTGAGTTGGCTGGCCAATCAAGCACAATAATATCATGGTCAGCAAATCACTTGGAAGTGGTTTTGGCACTGTGGGTAGGTTGTGAGGGTTTTGCACTTTGTTTTATGTTTTGTTTCTTGTGTCTAATGTCAGCACATGGCTTTGTTAATTGTTTTCTTGGCCATGTGCTCCTTTAGCCCCTCCTCCTTGTTTCCGGTTTACCACACCCCCCTCATCAGCCTGGTCAGTCTTATTGTGCTCAACTATCCCTCATGTATTTTCCTCCTTATTTATAGTGCCCCTTACCCTTTTATGTTTGCTGGTTCATGGTCATTCACACCCTCTCGGTCTCTGTATGTGGCTGAATACGCGCCCGTGTCTCCTTGTCTGGTTGGTCTTGTGCCCTTGTTTAGTCCTTGTAGTTCTATTTTTTTGTCTTGCTCCTTATTTTAGTAATTTGTTTGTTCTTGCTTATGGCCTTTTATTTGTAATATTTATTTGGCTTTTCTAGTCTTGATTCTTGTTGGTTAAACTGGTAATTTCTTACCTTGTTACTTAACCTTTTATTAGTTCATTGGCTTATATCTTTCCTTGTCTTGAGTTTAATTTGTGTTTTTGTGGAGCTTTGTCCTGTCTAGTTTTGTGTTCGAGTTCCTGACCTGTCCCCGTGTGTTCTGCCCTGGTTCTGGCACTTGGTCTGTTTCAGAGTCAGTGGTTAACAAGTGTCTGAGATCTGCTCTACGGTACCTTGTGTGGTCTTCTCCATCAGCCTGGTTTTGCTGCCCCCTCTGTTGCCAAGTATTCTGCCAGTTGTTTCCTGAAGCTTTCCCAGTGGCCTCCCCTAGCTGTTCCTGTTAACTGTTATCCTGTTGTGTTATCTATTGTTCACTTCACTACCCTCTTGTATCAGTCTGTTTTGTCAATAAAACCTTATTACCTCCCAATGAAATTGGGTCCTCCCTCCTATATCCCTGACATAGGTGCTAAATTCCTGCTGCAAAATTAAATCAGCATCTCCATTAAGCTTGTCAGCAGATGGAAGCATAAAGTGCTACAAAATCTCCTGTTAGATGGCTGCATTGACTTTGGACTTGATAAAACATAATGAACCAACACCAGCAGGCGTCACGGCACTCAAATCATCACTGACTTCAGAAACTTCACACTGGACTTTGGATTCTGTCCCTCTCCAGTCTTCCTCCAGACCTTGAATTCCAAATGAAATGCAAAATTAACTTTCATCTGAAAAGAGGACTGTGAACCACTGAGCAACAGTTCTTTTTCTCCTTATCCCAGGTGAAATGCTTCTGATGTTTGTTTTTTTTTTGGTTCAGGAGTGGCTTGGTTTTGGGAATGTGACAGCTGTAGCCCTTTTCTTGAAGATGTCTGAGTGTGATGACTCTTGATGTACTGGCTTCAGTCCACTCCTTGTGAAGCTCTCCCAAGTTCTTGAATCTGCTTTTCCTGACAATCCTCCCAAGGCTGAAGTCATCCTTGTTGCTTATGCACCTTTTCCTACCACACTTTTTCTTTGCAGTCAACTTTCTATAAATATATTCTGATACAGCACTCTGTGAACAGCCAGCCCTTTCAGCAATGACCTTCTGTGGCTTAACCTCTTAGTGGAGGGTTATGATGATTTTCTTCTGGACAACAGTCAAGTCAGTAGTCTTCCCCATAATTGTGGTTGCATGTTCTGAACTAGCCCAGGAGGTACCCAGTATTTATACTCATAATTAATAAAACTAATCAAGCTCAAAATGGAATATTCAAATTTTTTGAGATACTGAATTTTATATTTTCCTAAGCTGTAAGTCGTAACGAACAGAATTAAAAAAAAAAAAAAAAAGTTTACTTTTTTTAATTAAATTACAAAAAATAAAGAACTTTTCTTTTAAGTAGTCAAGGATGAATTTTGTTTGAGCAAAATGGTATACACTGTGCTGCCAACAACATTACAATGAGTCACGCAATATCAAATGGCAATATTCTATTCTACCATCTTCTGAATTGCTGAAAATGGTGAATTTAGGTTTGTTGGGTTTAGTATAATGCCACCTTTATACTCTAAAACATCTATAAAGGATGCATTACATATTAATTACCTTATTAAAATTGAAAAGAGTGACCATTTTAGATGTTTCACACACAGGCCTCTGTTCGGGCTAATACAGGGTTGTTTATGATCAAAGTTATGATCAAAGTTATACAACTCCAATTTAAGTTACTTTTGGGTGCAATAACTTTTACATTGAATGTAAAGTCTGTGTTTTAGCAAAACAATTTACATGACATAGGCTAAATTGTTTACATCTCTGGTCCACCCCAAACAATGATAAAACCTTACAGTATTCTCACAAAATCATGTATTCCATAAGTATGTAATCATGTCAGTGCAATTTATACAAGTCCAATGGATTCACAGACCCATAAAACATGAGGTTAGACATCAAGATTACTTGACTAAGTCAAATAATGAAGGAGTTAGGATATTTTAAGGGCGCCCTGCCCATCTTGGAAGCCATCTTGAAAATTACACCTTTCTAGTGGTCAAACTTTGGTAAACTTTTAGTATGTTATTAAGGACACCTAATACTACAAAAAACAGCTGAGAAACCTTTTGTTAGAATTTTTTTAGGGTTAGGTGTTTTATTTTCATATATGCAGCCGTCTATATATACAATGAATAAGCATGAGTCTGGGAACTGTGGTCTGTGTGGATTACCGGAAGCAGTATATCATGCAATATTACATTGTTCTGCTTATGATAATGAAAGAGCATTTATGTTGAAAGAATGAAAAGAAATAGGGATATAAAATATTATACTTAAAACTCTGTTGAATAATGGCCTGAATCATTATAAAATGTGTAATGCTTTAACGACATACTTAAAAAAAAAAAAAAAAAAGTATCCTATTCCATCAATGTTCCACATTCCAGCCCAGTAGGTGGCAGAAATGCACGTATCGTTTGTTTGCCGTCATAAAACGCCAAAAGAAGAAGAAGACGACGACGACGACATTACATTCCATTCTCGGTCTATGTTCTCCATTGTTGTACGGGGTTTTCTACTGGTTTCAATGCGCTTTGTTCGCTGTATAGGGGACTGAACCATTTAAACACGACGGTGCCCTTATGTAGTATTGAGAGCGTCTTTCTGCTTTACAGGTATCGGGTCAACTCTTGTGCTTGCGGTCGAGTTCTGAAGATGGCCGCGGTGCCGAGCAGCAGCCCAGGCGCAGATGCCGAGCGGCTCCGAACGGAGGATGGATCCGGTACGGCACACACAATTCACGTAACGTTAGTCCATTATGGATTATGGATTGCAATCGCAATTCTGATGAGTAAACTATGAATGTACCTTAGTGCCGTTTTGAGACACAGACCATTGCTGATCTTACTGTAATATATTATGAAGGCTAACTTAAATGCCATTGTATAAATAAATAGAAATCATGAATTACCTGATTACGTTCGTGTTATTATAGAATTATTGTTATAATTGGAAATAACGTTTGACAGCATTCGTAGTCATATGCATGGTTCAAGTAAGCAGCGTTAAGGGGAGCATGCATGTTCTTTATTGGCACACAACTTTAGGCATCATAAACCCATTTTACTAATATATATATATATATATATATATATATATATATGTGAGTGTGTGTGTGTGTATAGTGTATATAAATATATATATATGTGTGTGTGTATAGTGTATATATGTGTGTGTGTGTTTGCATATATATATATATATATATATATATATATATTAGAGGTGGGCATAGATTAATTTTTTTAATCTAGATTAATCTCACTGTGATCTTGAAATTAATCTAGATTAATCTAGATTAAAATTGCTCATTCGAATTCTGAAATATGTGTTACCCAAATAAAATTGGCAAACAGTAAGTCTTTGAGAAGGGGTTTATCAAGCTAGGTGGTGCATTAAAAAAGGACTAAAGGACTTAGCATTTTCATTTTCTTGGATTAACATTACAGCAGCCAGTAGCTAAATTAGGCGCGGCCACTTTAAGAGACCATGAACGCATCCAATATAATACACATCCCATTTCTTTCCTCAACTGTTTACTTTCACTTAAGAAATAACTGACAGTTTTTCGAGCATAATTTCCAAGGTGGATATTTTGACATATTTTGTATGTATTTGTCGGCACAAGAGCAAAAATAAGCAAATTTGATGTTCTAGTATTTTGAGACGCCTTTCTCTGCGCGAGCCCTGAACACCAAAACACCGTGGTGTTGAATTGGGCTCTTTCACATCTTTTTGTTTGTTCAAACTGCGATTTGCATTTGTTCGTTCGGGTGCAGGAGGAAATTCGAGGTGAACTTCGCAGAAGAGAGCTCGGTTCAGTGTCGGTGTCCGTGATACGCGGCTCTCTCTCTCGTGCGCACCTAACGGCACGCGCTACTCTGTTCATACTGGCCAGAGACAGGCGCACTCAGAGCTAGTGCTGTCACTTTTGTGAAAAAAATCATTTTCTATTCTTAAGACATAAGTGTTCATTGAATCGATTGTAAAATCGATTTTCCATGTCTAAAAAAAAAAAAAAAGGTTTCCTTTTTCAACGTCAAATAACGGAAGACGTAAAGTCAGCAATATTTCTTATTTATTGGCATGAACTTTCGTGAAGAATAACAAATGGCAACAGGAGTGCAACATTCTCGAAAAAATATATATGCAGTTTTATTCATATCAGATACACATTGTGTAAGTAACTTCAGTGTTTACATATTATACTTCATATTATACATATTATATTACCCACTTCACCAGCCACTTTTAAGTATTTCGGGAGAAGTGGATGAATTCACGTGTTGTAAACATGGAGGTTGTAAATCCAAGAGATCCGATTCTCTGAACCGCGTCTGCGGCACAAACTAACATGGCGGCGCCCATCGCGCATACAGCTCAACTAACACGATCGTTATAAAAGTGTTTAAACAACAATATACTTCCACTTGCATGTATTTGACAATCGGAATATCAGATATTTAATGCCATAACTAACACATTTGTGAATATTCTGAATAAAAAAGGAAAAATTATATAAAAGCAGATCATCATTCATTCAGCGCTGTTCCTGCTGCAGTGTGTCACGTGACAAGCAATGACGTGTCACCATGGAAACGCCCCCCCCCCCTCACAATATAGTTCCCACGTCCCTAGTGCGTGCGCGCTGGCTTTAGCGGTGCAGTCAAGGGCACTCGTAAAACTGATGTTTGTTGTGACTGCCAGAGTTGTATGCAGGGCAAGCCTGGAGAGGGGAAATCTATATCGTCTATATCATTGCTTCTTTCGATATTAATATCTTGAAAGTTCATATCTAGATATAGATACGATAACGATATATCGTTCAGCCCTAATATATATATATATTAGTGCTGTCAATCGATTAAAAAAAATTAACTAATTAATCGCACAATTTTTTAAAATTAATCGCGATTAATCGCGATTAATCGCAATTAAAAGACTGAAACTTTTTGGATATGTAAATGTAAAATGTAAATAATTAATGTAAACTCAAGACAAAGAAACTATTTAAATTCAAAATATGATTGTTTATTGGAATTTATGTTTAACTTGTAACACAGATTTTCTCATGTAAACAACATACCTGCAATAAACCATCAATATTCTCCAAATTAACTGTTGGCTTGAAAGCCATATTTATTACAGAAATAAAAACACAGGCATGTAAGTACCATTTGAATTTCAAAACAATCAATGCCAATAAAAAACAAAAATGATTTCCATGTTGAATTCTAAGTGGACTGCAAAAAAATTCCAAAGTATAGTCATTGCCAGTGCTTTAAGTGGGCCAGTACACACAAGTACTCAGTACCGCCACTTCCAAATATAGCTCTTGAGCGTACCGCCACCTCTCCGTGCGCCCAGAACGTGCTTGTAGCGTGCCGGTACGCTCATTTGGACATCTGTTTTAATAGAGGATTTAATCTTTTACCTGCACTGCCGATTTTCAGAGCGCCATTCACAATGCGAGCTTCCTAATTCATCCCACCCAGAGCAGAAACTACATTACCCATTCACCCTTAAATTATACAAGTGAATAGCGCGTGTGTCGCTTTTCCCACTGTTAAGTGTCAACAACTCAACGTGGCCGGAGAAGGTGTGTGAAACTCGTTGTGAGTTATACTAAAGCAAAATCTTGAGTATTTATTGTCTGATAAACATTAAAAACTGTCTGCGGAGGTTGAGTCGTCCTGCAGCCCCCGCTGGCTGCTCATTGGCTGCAGCATCTTTTTTCTAAGTTCTAAAAAAATACCATAGACGGCAAGGCACAAATTTAGATATTCATTTATCTAATTAATCTATAGCCTATGCACAAAGACAATATGATCTTTTTGTCCCTTTTTTGTTTTAAAGCTTGATGAAGAGAGAGAGCGCAATTGCTGCAGCTGCGAGGAGGACAGTGATGCACGCGCACAGGAGTGATTGACAGTTCGCGGCACTGTGTACAAAAAATACTCCGCTACACAATTATTTCGTTATTTCGTTTAAGCTTATTAACGTTAGCGTTACAGAAAGGTCTGATTTACGCACTGTTACAGTCATTGTTTTTTTTTTTTAAACAATGACATTTGAGTTCATGATTTTAATGTTGCTGTTTCTTGTGGCAGACTGAATGAAGAGTAATGTTTCTTGTGGCAGACTGAAGAGTAATCCGGCAGAGTTTTATACTGAAACTTTCCGTCTAAAAGTCCTTCCTTGGTCTTATCCATATTTCTTTGCACGTTGAACACACATAGGCCACAACTGGAAATAAAAAAAAACTGCAACCGCGTTAATTGCGTTATTTTTTTTTAACGCGTTAAATATTTCAAATTAATCGAATGCGTTAACGCGTTAATTTTGACAGCACTAATATATATATATATATATATATATATATATATATATATATTTTTTGACTGTCATTTGTTACGGGATGTAACTGCTTATGGCTTGGTTTACACTCTGACGTGTATGCAGTTGTGCTCAAAATTATTCATACCTTTGGTAAATATGGTCAAAGAAGGCTGTGGAAATAGATCTGCATCGTTATTTCATTTGATCTTTTATAAAAAAAAATCTAACCTTTCATTGGAGTATAACAATTTAAAATAGGGGTAAATCTCATTATGAAATATTTAGTTCTAATAACATTGGCCACAATTAATCATACCCTTTATTCTGTACTTTTTGCATTCACTTTTTGCAGAGATAACATCTCTGAGTCTTCAACTCTGCTGATCACTGATTGGCCAGAGAGAATCATCACGACCTGTGTCACTGAACTTGCTACACAAACACAAAAGAACCACTAGATTTAAATCAGCACAGACAGTGAAGGATCAAACACAAACTACAGTGGAAACACAAACAGAGCCGAATCGAGTTGTTCCGTACTGAACTGAGTTGTACCACGCAGTGGAAAAGTGCCCTAAGGTAGGGATTAGGCCTGTCACGATAACAAATTTTGCTGGAAGATAAATTGTCCAAGATATTATTGCGATAAATGATAATATTTTCGTTTCCAGTTTCAACTAGGGGTGTGACGGTTAGTATATAACCGTGAGACCGGCGGTTATAGTTGAACACACTATAACCGCCAAAACCGTGTCATTAAAATATTTTTTACAAACATTTTTTATCAAAAATTATTTTCATTTTTTAGATAGGATCATAAGATGCGCAATATATTGGGAGACATGGTTTTTACCACTTAATGAAGTTTTGTAAATCGTCAGACATGATATTTACCACTTCATAAAATTTTGCTTTGTAGAAAACCTTTCTTAAAAACTAATTTCGTTTTGTACAAATTTTATCTTAATTTTAATAAATGTTTCATCAACCAATTGCATGTATTTTAATAAATAAAAAGCAAATATAGCAGACAATGATAACCGTGACATGGAAGCACCAGCGCGCCGCGTTCACTTGCACTGCACTGTGAACTAGAGCACATCTCATCGTAAATGAAACTCAGCGTAGGCCTATGCTTCATACATTAGCATTAAATATCTTTGCTGCATCCTTTCTAGAACAGACAATGGCTTTTTTTGCGGCTCCCATCAGCAAAGCGATCAGTGGATGGCGGGCGGGTGCGGCTTTGAAATTTGCTCAAAAAACGTTGGTGCGGATGATGAGTTTTGTGACAGATCTCCTTAATAAACGGAGGTCTGAAATCTCTGCCCCTTTACCGATCAGAGTGGCGCTGATACGGAGTTAACCCGCTATCTCCAAGAACAACCAATTGACTCTACGGCAGATCCACTACACCTACCACCCCACCCCCCCCCACCCCCCCCGGCGGTTATGTTATGAACCGTCACTTTTGACTCACGTCATAACCGTCATCACCAATTCTGAAACCGGCACACCCCTAGTTTCAACTAATATAATGATAATGGCATAATAATGCAGGTACACTTTTTCAAAGATCAATAAACTTTTATTTCTAAAGAATATTTTTAACACTGAAAACTGAAAACATTTTAATTATCCACAATAAATGAACAAAACAACCAAAAACAGTAAAAACAATGGACTCTGTCAATGTTAAACATTAGCCTCAGACATAAATAGTTCCAGTTAGGATCTTTTGTAAACAAACCAACAATCAAAAAAAGCCTCAACAGGCCATATGCAAAAAAACTTTTGAAAAATAATTTTTCACCAGCGTAAAGCTTTGTTCAAATAACGCAAAAGTGAATTACCATCTATGTCCACCAAGGATGCCAATTAATTATGTTGGCTTGGCAACAAGCCAACATACTGTTATGCTATGTAAACTTATTATGTTGGCTTACCCATAGACTTACATTCTCTGAGAAAAATTGCGCCCCTACAGTTGCAATACCTATCTAAGGTTTAATTTCACTTTTAAATCAGTCAAAAATACAGTAAATAATACAATTTCCCTCAAACTGACAAGCTAAACCAACAAATCTGATTATTACAGGGGTCAGGGCTCATTAATAATTGATTTCTAGGCAGAGAGCAGTCAGAAAGACGAGAGAAGAATCAGCTGCTGGTCATGCAGGCATTGTCTCCACGGAGCTCACAACGAGCAAATTCATTCTTATTTAAGACCTTTTAAAACTGCGATTGCACGCAATCCACACGTTAGAACACACCAAGAGCTAAATTCAGATGTTTCTGAACTGTCTAAAGTAATAACATGATATATTCGCGGCAGCCAACTGCCCGCGAGCTCGCGATGTATTTCTCTGAACACTTAAAGTTCAGAGAATTTACAGCCTTTCATCTTAAAACACTGCAGCGAAACGGCACAAAACAATTAGACGAATATATTATATACATGAAAATGAGTGTTTATATGTGCGTGTGAGATTTTATCTGTCAGGCTGAACGTCACATCAATTGCTATCCATCGTTACAACATGGTGAAGTCATTTATATATATTTTTAAGAGCTTCTTAAAATATTAATGCACACAATCCACTCAATAGAACAAAACAAGAGCAAAATCCAGGTGTTTGTTGAGCCGTGCAAAACGAAATATCATTTGACATCGAGGGAAAAAAAGTCAAATGACAGCAGCGTTTCTGGGCGAGATCGGATAAATAAATACACATTTACAAGCTAAACCAACATATGTTATTATTACCGTATCGGATCTCATTAATAAATTATGTCTCAGGCCAAAGAACCGAGAGAAAGATGAGAGAGAAATGAGCGCTTCATGAGCCAGCCCATTTGACAGCATGATACAGCTTATGAATACTGGGAGGAAAAAAGTCACGACAGCCTTTTAAATTAAAACAGTGCAGCGAATCAACACAAAACAATTAGAAGAATATATTATCAAAATGAGTGCTTGTGATTTTTTTTTTTTTTTTTAGGTGAAAATAACATCCATCTCTCCAGCTTCAGAGAACAGTGATTCTGGCTTTTCGTCGGTAGATCGGACAAATCAAGTACACGATTATTTCAAAATTCATAATAGCTTGGCGAACATAAACTGTTGAGAAATAAATTGAAAATGGGTAGTATTAATGCTGGATTGAATATCAAACCCCTTTACTTGCAAACATCGCCGACGGCCCGTTTATTATTGTTTCACTTTCACAGCACGTTAAACATCACTACTTTATCTAGACAAACTGTGCATCAATTGAAAGTTTAAAGACTCAAGCTTCGATATTTTACGAATATTTTGATAAAACGTTGTTGCAGTGACAGTTATTTAGTAATTTATGTCAGGAGTGCAAAATAATAAATCCGTATTATGCCACATTTTGAATAGAAATTCACCACTCATTCATATTCAGTTACGTCAGCAGCGGTTTATTTGTGTTGACATAGACTCACTGAACAGTGTCAATAAGGATTTATAGACCAAAGATGCATATCTGCGGAGATATATGGATATTTACTGATGTTTAATTCATATTTCTTCAGACAGAATCGTTATTTCTATTCATTTTCCACTGATTTACGCGATCTGATGATCAACAGCATCTCCCAGCGATCTGTGTGTGGAGTGGTGTGAGCTCATGCTGTGTGTCACTCAGACTCTGATTGGTCCTTCGCCATGTCAGTCTTAGAGTGTCATATCCGGACACCGCCACATCATGTCACATGCTTCCTGTAAACTTCCTGGGTCATATCTTACCATAACACTGAAACACCTCTGTACACACGGAATATTCGAATAATAAACCCGCAATTACGTTAGTAAAACTTGGTATGAGATTTTCTTGAGATCTGGGGTGTTTTTTTATAAAAAAATAAAAAATGTACATCGGAAATGCTAACTTTTGCAGCGATGAAAAAGAATAAAAACAGCATATTTTTACAATAGTAAACGACCAAATTCCACCCCGATCGCTAAATGAAGTTATTACAAACACTCGATCGGGGTTTAAAGTGAGTTTTAGTAAAAGTGTACTAATAATTTAATAAATTGTCTGATGTAGCTTGATGCTAACGTTCGCTCTAATGCTACTAATAGCAGGTGCATTTCTTCATAATGCATTTGTCACAATAATTTTTATAGTAAGACTTTTGATAAATAAGTGCTAAATGCATACTGAGACTAAGTGAGATAGCAGTTTTGTGGACTGTAAAGCTTGAAATAACCACAACAAAGGCTGATAAAGGTGTAATAAAAGCAAAAGAATAATGATAAAAGAATAATGCGGATAATGTTTCATACCTGGCGGAGGTTCAAAAGACTCATTTGGTGAGCACAATATAATCATGAAACGGGGAGTTTTCAAAGCGAGCACACATACAAAGAGCACAGGAATGATTGCATGTGAGATTTTACAGAGATGACAAGTGCCATAAATCAATTTGATTAGCCTTCTCTAAAAACACACATGACATTGCCTTAGAAAATATTTCATAAAATTCAGTTTTACAGATTAGATTATGAATTATTCATATGGAACATTGGTAGACTTTTGGCTTTAGCTACACTGTTGTTGCTAAACTCATATCCTACATCAACAATTTTTTAAATACATTTAAAAAATATGTTTTAATATTTTTATTTTTGTTTTTATGTTTGAGCTTATACATCTCTATTATCATAACAGTCTGAGTGATTCTGATTCCTGAACAGTAAACTTTGAAGTGTCAGCTTTGTGGACAAATGTTGATTATGTATCTAGTCAGAAAGAATCATGAGCAAAAACATTTTTATTTTGGGTATGTCATTTCTGTCTCCATGCCAAAAATGGGGGGTGAGTGGTAAGGGGTTTTAAAAGAGACTGCATTTACCTGCTGCTTTTAGTAAATTGGATTTTAAAGGGAAATGAAGGCCACATTGCTTATGTTGTCCACACGATGGCGCTACAGGATAAATACTAAATACTTCAAGCTATATTCAGAGACAAAGCAGTTGGTAAATGATATCACTTTAATATTCAAATTGAGTATCATGATCAACTTCCATTTTATTTCTCAACAGTTTATGTTCAATAGCCAATTCTGTCGAAGCTATTGTCATAGCCTAGGCTTTTTATTAGAACAGAAGACAGCAAGGGATTTTGCCTTAGTTTCACTGTTAAATCGGTTAAAAATACAAGTGAATACATAAATTGCCTCTTTTCAAGTAAATTATGAGTCCTTCTGTGAGTACTATTATATGCACAATATGAAAATAGATAACTAATATAGTGTCCCCTCTTAAATTTTTCAGTAATGTGTGATAACTTGAGAAATATGTTGACAGTACTATTAAAATAAGATCAAACTGAATGGTATTTAGGAGATAGTTTTTGCATTATTACTATATTGGGCCTTATTGAAGTTTATTAAAAATAATAATGAATAATTTTTATATTAGAGAAAAATATGCATGACTTATTTCGCATCCGGCTAGAAAACCCTGCCGTAGCTGTTATCATTGCCTAGGCTTTTTATTAGAAAAGAAAACAGCAAGGGACCATGGAAAAAAACTGTTACAGGTGTATTTTTTATTATTATTTATTTATTCATTTATTTATTTATTTTTTGTAGCGGGGCAGCTCAAGTATGTTGGGCGCACAAGTACTGTGGCTCTTTTGCCCCATGGCCAAACCAACATCAAAGTTAGTTCACTAACTTTTAATTCTAGTTTAGTATGTTATTCGTTAGGAATGCTCATATTGACTGTTTAACCGTTAACCCGAAAGTAAACATTTTGACAGATCAGCTAAAGGCCTACAGACATATTTAGCTGAGCAAGCCAAATGAAGTTAGCGAAAAGTAGGCTACTATGTGGGACCATTTCGACATAAAGGGCAATGAAGTTACTTGCAAAATATGCAACGTTGTATTAAAATAAAGCAGTAGGCAAGTACAATTCAATATCACTTGCGACGCAAACATCCATAGGTATATGAAAGGTGCTTCCCAAGGCTGACCGCTCTAGCAAGACTTTAAAGCTTTATTTCCGGGACATCTGTGCCATCAGAGAGCGTGTTTTCTGCCATGGGCTGTTCACAGGATGCGCTCCAGATTAACCCCACATCATGACGTTACATTTTTTTAAAAAATTTTAAAATTCCGGCGGCCGGAAAAATGATCGAACTCATTTTTTTTATTCTACAATTAATTGATTTATTGACTATAGCGACAGACCTAGTAGGGATGTCAACGATTAGTCGATGATCGATTAATTGTCGATAAGAGATGCAATCGATTAAAGCTGGCGATGGTCGGTTAAACGATTTAATGTTGGGCTGTGTGTGGCTTATGCACATTCAACACTTGTGAGCGGCTGTGAGTGATGGTGACACTATATAATGCATCATCATTCATTCACAATATACAAATTAAGCTTTTAATGTGATTTAAACTTTAAAAGTACATGAAAATAAAAACAACACAAGTTATTCAACATAGAAAGCAATGGAAATGTAGTAACTATGTAATTTAGACCCAGATAATTGTTTCATATTGTGCGCTTTGCATGGCTGCGGGACACAGGACAGATTGGCTATAGGCTATTTAATCCTTGTTGATTCGTTCCTACTAGGGCTGCACGTTTTCAAGTTTTTCATTAACCGTTAACCGAGGCCCTTAGCGGTTAATACTCGGTTAACCATAGTGTGCGCCAGGGTTTCCGTTGTCCGGTAATTGCCGGACATTGGCCGAAAAAAAAAATGAAATGTCAGACAAAATTTAATCTCTCCAGTCAAATTGTACTATTAAGACTGCCTAATAATCCCGCCCCCTAACACAATCTGAATTTGAGAATAAGCCTAAAATGTATAAAGCAAATATACACCAACCTTTGGCTATGTTATAAAGGAACAGGCTCTAGTAATAGTTATGTAACTTTCCGTGTTTAGGCTGGGCGAAGGTAACAAGCAGGCTCCGCGTCCGCCTCGAGGCTGTGACTATGACTATGTTTGACAGGTACAATATTTGAAAATCGATAATTATTTATTTATTTTTTTAATTACATTTATATCTGAATTTATGTCAACCTATAGACTTTCAAATATCAAAATGTCATGATTTCATATGTATTTGTGTACAAAATGACATATAAACATATTTTCCTATTTTGCCTGGAAACGCTTCCAACACGCATGCATGTTGCGTGAAAAATAGGCGTCGGTTCTATTTCTAGCATGCACGCGTCGAGCCGCGCGTCTCACGCAGGCAGTCGGCAAGTTCTAACCTGTTAACATGGGAGCTGAATTAAAAACAGACACGCCACGCAGCTGAGACGCTTTCGCCATGCATCCAGTGTGTCGCCGGCCTAATGATTCTTGGGTGTTGGCTGTTGAGATGGTGGTACAACAACGAGGTTGTACTTGAAGTATATCCAAGAACTGTATTGCAATACTTGCAACTTGCCCCGTCACTCTCAATTTTAAAGTGCTCCAACGCTGTACTTTTCTTTGCCCGCTTCATATTAGAAAACTGACTTCTTCTTGTGGACATTACAAATGTCTGGCGGTCTCTAGTGGTGCAAAAATGTATTACAACTAAATTCAATGCATGCCATTGACGTCACTTAACCGAGCAAAATGTTTCACTCGGTTACGCAATTTTTAACGGTTAATCGGTTAATCGGTTAACCATGGACACCCCTAGTTCCTACGACTTATTAATTTGTGGAAACTGTCCATGTTTCATTCATTTTGTTCCCTAAATAACCCATTATTTAACTGAAATAAGGGAACAGATTAATAATATGAACGAATCCTTAATTCGTGCAATCTTTAATTTCCCTTCCCATGTTTACCACAGTAAGAGATGCGAAAACAGTGATTAAAAGTGAATGATAAAGTAAACCTCTGAAATTACATGGTAAGACTGTGAAGATTTATGAAATTAAACAGTGCCTAAATGTTATTGAATTTTTGGAAATTTGTGACCAGCCAGCAAACCAGAACAAAGCCACACAAAACCTTGAGCCAAAGCGGGGCCAGCTGGGGCTAGAAGAGTGGTTTTGAACAAACCACGTCTGGAGAGCATCAGTGCTGTGGATCATTTCAACACAAGCTTTAAAAACTTTTTAAAATAAGTTGTTCAAAACTTACTTTCAGTCAGCAGCGAGTGTTTGAAATAACTTGATCCGATGTGGAGTTTTTTTTTTAAAGTACCGGTCATACCGAGAACCAGTTAACCCAGTTCTTGATGTGCTCTGAAAGGTGCGCAGATGCGCTCTTTACATAAAAGCATTGAGACATCATAATGAGGAAACATCACAAAACACTTTAAAAGACAGACACCCAGATCAAATGAAAGAGTTCAAGCAGGTAATTTTCATTGTGTTTCCCATACATTAATTTAATTGTGGCGGCCCACCACAACATAAAATCTGACCGCCTCAAATAGATTTTTTAACATTTCAGAGGCTTTTAAAATAATTTTGAATCTAAAATATGTAAGAGAATGTACTAATGTTTTTTTTTTTCATTACATATATCGACACAAAATCAATTACTTTTTGTCAGTTTCTAAAAAGTAAATTTTCAACATGTGTCAAAATGGTGGACAGGAAGGTCAGCAAATTATGGCCAAATTGATATTATGTTCTTGGCATGATCCAAGGAATCCAGCACCATTAGTTTCATTACAATATGATAATGTATGCAAAAGTTATTAGCATAAAAAAAGCTTTATAACTTTTAACCTCAAGGTGGCGCTATGCACAAACTTTTTGATTACCATCAGGACATGGAGCCGAAGATTTGAGACTTCAAATTTGTAATAGTTAATGTTGACACTGTTCTCTTATCAGTTTGCCAAATTTCACAACTTTCTCGCAGGCGGTTATATGGGCTATCTAACCCGAACCCTAACCCTAAATATAGCTGCAAGCAGCAATTACGGGGCCAAGCACTCCAGCGGCAAAATTTAGGAGTTAAGCATGGCATGGAGCATCAGACCAAATGCAACAATGAGTAATAAAAGCAATTTTAGGATGATTGTAATTGAAATGGCTGAAAAATCATAAATTCAACCTCTAGTTATATGATTTAATGGCTTATCAGTTTTGACCAACAGGTGGCACTGTAATCAAATCATCTTGGTGTGTTCTGTGTCAGGTGACAATGGCACACACAAAGTTTGTTGTCATTATGTGAAAGCTTTGCAAAGATATAGCCTCAGACTCATTTTGGCACCATATCTAAAATTTGTTACGTTGCTGTAAGAAAACGGTTTTGTCAATCGGCACAAAATATGCATAACTTTTTGTCAGCACAGTCTAAAGATGGTCTGACTCGATTTAGTTGAAAATCGGACCAACAGTTGAGGAGGAGTTAGAAAAAGTATGTTTTTAACAAATCAAAATGGCGGACAGGGAGTTCAGATTTCCTATTAAATGGTATATTGGTTGTCGGCACGACCCAATTAATATTTTGAGACCGGTTTCATTAAAATAGCCTAATGCAATCAAAGGTTATTAGCATTTTTGGAAATTTCATAATTAAAGGTTAATGAATGGTTTATTACTCTTGCCCAATTGGTGGCACTGTTACCAAATTGATGTGCTGTTGTGAGTGTGAAGTGACAATGGCACATATAAAGTTTGGTGTAAATATCTCAAACCTTTGCAGAGATACAGCCCTCAGATGCATTTTGGCGTCTTTCCAGCAAATTAGTTCATGCGCTATACAAAAACTGTTTCGTGTATCAACACGAAATCCAGAACTTTTTGTCAGCTTGGTCTGAAGATATTCAGAGTCAAATTTGGTGAAAAAAAAAAAAGAAAAACGATCTAGGAGTGAAAAAGTAGGTTTTAACATGAATCAAAATGGCGGACAGGAAGTTCAGTCAATTAGGGCAAAATTGGTATCGATGATTCAAGGAATCTATCAACATTTCATTGCAATATTATAATGTTTGCAAAAGTTATTCACATTTTTATAAATTGCTTTATATCTTCTGAACAAAAGGTGGCTCTGCGCCCTCAGTGCATGCTCTGAGCCATCAGTGCATGGTGTCAAAGATTCATACAGATTTTTGTAATATAATCGAAGCGTTCTTAAAATATTGCATTTTTAAATAAGAATCAATATGGCTTAAATGGAAACATTTGATATGGTTCGACTCAGCATGATGCACCCCTTCTAAAGAGACCAGTTTGTGATTTTTGGTCAGAAATTATTAGCAAAAATGGTGGGACGAATCAAGTGACGTAACATACAGCCAGTATGGTGACTCGTACCCAGAATTCGGGCTCTACATTTAACCCATCCAAAGTGCGCACACACGCACACACACAGCAGTGAAAAGACACCGTGAACAGCCATTTATGCTGCGGCGCCCGGGGAGCAGTTGGGGGTTTGGTGCCTTGCTCAAGGGCACCTAAGTCATGGTATTCCCAAGACTCGAAGCCACAACTTTAGGGTTAGGAGTCAAACTCTCTCACCACTAGACCACAACTTTCCCTTAAATTAACTTGAATTAAATTTTTTGCCAGCTTGGTTTGAAGATGATCTGAACTAATTTTGGTGAGAATCAGAAAAAAGTATGTTTTTCGAACAATAGAATATAGCAGAAAACTAAACCTTGCGATTTTTGAATTGTTTTTTTTTTTTTTTTCTTTCTGTGCCTTACGGTTCAAAAGTTACTAGCATATAGAACTTTACATTTTGGACAAGTGGTGGCACTAGAGAGTTGGAGTTAGGGACTCAAATTTGCTATGGTGACTTCTCTCACTGTCCTCTATCAATGTGCCAAATTTCACAACTTTCCTGCAAGCTGTTCTATGGGATGCTGTAGACTTTGCGGCGGAAGAAAAAGGAAGAATTAATAAGAATACTAATGGATCCAATAGTTGCCTAAGCACCTCCGGCGCTTGGCCCCTAATAATAACAATTACGGAAACAATAGGTGCCTATGCACCTTCGGTGCTTGGACCCTAATTTACTGTCACGTAGGCCAAGATTAAGAGACTGTCACATAGGCTTATGACTATGATGACAAACATTTTGACATTTCAATAGGCTTTTGAATCAAGTTTGCCTATAGGCTATTAGTGTTATAGTTTCATTAAAATAGTTGTGGTCTTCTTAACAACTTTCATAATGGAGCTATGAAGACAATTAAATTATTCATACTTATATCAGGGTTTTTTCTGGCTCAAAATAAGGCGGAGGCGGTGCCATCCTGATCGTGTACACAATGTACCCACCCTTCAACTGGCTGAAACAAATCTTTTACACACAACGTATTTTAGCTGCTATAATAATTATATGATTACATAAAATGACAATTATAAAGTTAAATGTTACAAAAACAACCCTGTTTGAGCATGGAATTAAATAAAACATACCACATAACTACCCTTTTGTAGTATAGGTAATCATATAATATTAGGTTGTTAACATTTCATGAAATTGAAAATGTTTATCCACTTTTTTTATAGTCTCCTGGTCCACATCGCTTGGATCCAATATATGTTTATCCACTTGATGTGTATTTCTAGAGAACAAAATATTTTCTAACAACCTTATGTTAATTCTTCTGATACATTGCAATTGCAGCAGGGTAACTGGTGCATTAGAGCTAACATTAGCACCAAGCTAAGACTTTTTTTCTATTCAATTCAAATTTATTTGTATAGCACTTTTACAATACAAATCGTTACAAAGCAACTTTACAGAAAATTATGTTTCTACAATATTTAGTAGTAGCTTATGGTGGTGACTGTCAGTTTGTGCATGTTTGACAGGATTTTTAGAACAAAATTAATACGACGTAGTCAGCCAGATGATGAACATTATTAATAATGTTAATTAATAATTATTATATGATGCAGTCACACTTGTAGCAATATTTGTTAATTCTGTTTGTTGATTCCGGGTTAGCATCATCTGAGGTCCTCTGAGGGTCAGCATCATCTCTTCTCAGGTGTTCTGGATCCAGACTGAAGGTGGCAAAACATAGAAACAAAATAGAGACATCATTAGCATAGCTGCTGATCCAACAAAGTAAAATTAGTTTAACCCAAGCTAATGAATAAAAATGCACATTTGATCAGATGCAACTACACCCACAATTTAAGAGATACATTATTTGAATGCTTGGCGAAAGAGATGTGTTTTTAATCTAGATTTAAACCGAGAGAGTGTGTCTGAACCCAGAACATTATCAGGAAGGCTATTCCAGAGTTTGGGAGCCAAATGTGAGAAAGCTCTACCTCCTTTAGTGGACTTTTCTATCTTAGGAACTACCAAAAGTCCAGTATTTTGTGACCATAGGGAGCGTGATGGATTGTAACGTGGTAGAAGGCTAGTTAGGTACGCAGGAGCTAAACCTTTTAGGGCCCTATAGGTAAGTAATGATAATTTGTAACTGATACAGAACTTAATAGGTAGCCAGTGCAGAGACTGTAAAATTGGGGTAATATGATCATATTTTCTTGATCTCGTAAGGACTCTAGCTGCTGCATTTTGGACTACCTGTAGCTTGTTTATTGACGAAGCAGGACAACCACCTAGAAGTGCATTATAATAGTCCAGTCTACAGGTCATAAATGCATGAACTAGCTTTTCTGCATCAGAAACAGTTAACATTTTTCGCAGCTTGGCAGTGTTTCTAAGAAGGAAGATTGCAGATTTTGTAACATTTTGAAATATTTTCAAAAGACAAATTGCTGTCTAATATAACACCCAGATTTCTGAAAAGAAATCAGGAAGTAACAGAACATCTGTCTAGTTGCATATTGTAATCTACAAGATTCTGTGTAGTGTCTTTTGGTCCAATAATTAATATCTCTCTCTTATCCGAATTTAATTGGAGAAAATTATATGTTATTTATTTGGAAAGTTTAATCTGGTCTCGTTGAGATATATAGCTGAGTATCATCAGCATAACAGTGGAAGCTAATTCCGTATTTTCTAATAATATTACCAAGGGGCAACATGTATATTGAAAATAGAAGGGGACTTAGGATGGATCCTTGTGGCACTCCATATTTTACTGTTGATAAATGAGATGACTCCCCATTTAAGTAAACAAAATGGTAGCGATCGGACAGGTAAGATCTAAACCAACTTAGAGCCTGCCCTTGAATACCTGTATCGTTTTGTAATCGATCTATGAGTTCGCCACCATATATTTGTAATATATTTCTTCTGCAATGTATTTAAGTTAAAACTGACTTTTATTTTGACAGGTTTCCATGAATACCTTTATATTTCTGTGTGTATATCATATGATGCTAGTTTTAATAAAATGAAATGGTAAAATACTCATGAAGAGACTCTCAGAGCAGTTCTGGACATGTTGTTTGTGTATTTATCTCCTCATTTAGTGAGACGACAGTTCAATGCTTGCCAGGTTTTCACAACATAACCTTCCCAATTGCTACTCAAAACTAGCCCAAAACTAGACCAGTCGAATTTCAAGGGGGGGGCACTGTTGGGGGTAAAATACATGTTTTTGGCGGGGTTCGCCTGGTAAAATTTGCACTCCAGGGACTAAATATCATGTTATCAGGATCGACTTGGCAACAATGCAGATGCTGAAATCACCACGAGCGCTGTGCATGTTTCAGTGTGTATAGTAAACAAAACTGCTAATAATAATTATAACGAATAACTAATAATTCATTTGTTTCTAAACATTTGTTACAAAACTGTACTGTCACGTGACTGTAGCGGCACAAAATTTGGGGGAGGCGGCTGCCTCATAATTCTTTGTTTACCCTGTATATACATGGTGCTTTTAAATTTTAATCGTTAATCAATTGATGTGCATTAGATGATGAATTGAATAGTCACATCTTGTAGGTTGTTATTTAATCATGATAAAAGAATGAATGAAGAATTATGAGAGGTTACGCTATTACACATACATTTCTAACATGTAAATTATTGAAAACAAATATTTATATTTCCCCAAGCTGTTTAGCTGTAGTACAGTATCCATAAGCATAATCATGAAGCATATAGTGCTTAAAGGGATAGTTCACCCAAAAATTAAAATTATGTCATTAATAACTCACCCTCATGTCGTTCCAAACCAGTATGAACTCCATTTATCCTCGGAACACAGTTTAAGATATTTTAGATTTAGTTAGAGAGCTTTCAGTCCCTCCATTGAAACTGTGTGTACAGTATGCTGTCCATTTCCAGAAAGGTAAGAAAAACATCATCAAAGTAGTCCATGTGACATCAGAGGGTCAGTTAGAATTTTTTGAAGCATCGAAAATACATTTTGGTCCAAAAATAGCAAAAACTAAGACTTTATTCAGCATTGTCTTCTCTTCCGTGTATGTTGTAAGACAGTTCAAAACAAAGCAGTGTAACGAAAACAGGTCAATTTAGCTCAAAGGGAATCATTTAATAATTTAAAGGGAATTTGAACAGAATCACTGTTTCACGGCTGATCACTGAGACGCCCTGCGATTCACTGAACAAGCCATTTAACATCAAATCTGCGCTGGATATTAATATCCAAAGTATAGTGAAAACACTATCAATTAGCACAGTAACAAGATCGGCAGTTTAAGACATTAAATTGTAAGCACAAAACACAAGATACTTCTCTTTTCAATATGAATAAGGCTTTATTAGATAAATCTTAAGACATATAAACTAATCTAAAACAAACGCACGCACACACACATTCACACAAGTTGCAGGAAGATCGAAAGTTAGGGAAAGATGAGTTTAAGAGAATGGAAATATGGAATCCCAAGTTTACAGCAATACGTTAAATTGCATAGACATGAACAACCATCAATCATGTAATTTATGCTCGCATTGAGTTCCTCAATGGGGTTAAAATTATATTAGATACACCAGCACAAATGTTTGAGGGTACATTGCCTTGGTTTCCTGTGAAAGGGAGTCCCGTTGAAAGGGGTATCCCGGGGTCGCTTATTGGCTGGAAGTTCAGTAGTCGCTGAAGTGACGTCTTGGGAAGCCTGTGGTTGTTGGGCGTTGGCTGAAGGTGCAGAGTCGTGTGCGCTGGTTGAAGTTGAACGGGCACCCGAGGTCAGGCGTCGGAGACTCGACGTTACAAAACTTAACTCAGAACACGAAACTCTCAAACGGAAAAGAAAACAAATAAAGTTTGACGAGACAAGGTTGTGTTCCTTCTCATCGTGGCTAAGTAGCAGCAGGCTTGCAGGCCGAAGCACGCTGGAACCGCGCTCAAAGAACAGTGATAACTAAACAGCATGGCTAATAGCAGAAACACAGCTAGAGACTAAAAGTAAAGATTTTATGGTGTCCTAAGTATTTAAACTGGCCTGTTGGCCACACCTCAAATGTTGTCTTGACCAATCAGATATTGTCTTGGCTCGGGGGTATCATAAATCATATGTTTATCTTACCAAGCATGTGGTCCAAATTTTCCCGCTCTTGCAGGGTCTAATTTTGGACATGATTCCTATAACCGAATATGATAGATTTGACCAATAATTGATTGTCAGGACAATATAAAGCAAGCAAATTCGATTATATCAATACTAGACATGACTATGTATCCTATAGTTATCAAAAGACATACACAATAAGAGATTATACATGATAGTCAAATGTGTGGGTTACATATAAATGAATATGGAGTTAAGCGATGGAATGATATTCATTTAGAAGTCATTTTGGAGTTCATTTTGGTCCATATATATGTACAAAAGACAGTTTCTTTAACATTCTCTGACATAGGGATGTTCTGTGAAGACAGAGGTTTAAAGTCCTTCCCCCTTAGGAATTTCAGTCTGGTTCTGCTGGGTGGCGGAAGTCAATGGAACTTGTGCAGTACTCTCATGGGTTTTCATGTGATGTCCAGCGTTGCATTTCAATTACGAACAACAAATTTGACAATCTCTTCTGCAAATTAAAATTGTCAATAATTGTTCTAGTGGTGTTAATGTTGAAAGCTAGTGTGTGTAGGGCTGGGTACCGAACTTCGATGCCTTGATGGCAATTATTGACAATTTTAATTCTCATAACATAAATAACGTTTCGACCAAAATCGAAACGTTATTTATCTTTCGGTGCCAAATTTCGGTTCCAAAAGCCAAGCAGCCGTGTTTTTATTTTTTTATTGTATTTTTTTTTGCCAAGCGGCTGTGTCTGTGTGAGCTTGTAGTATACGTGCATGTAAAGACCTCAATTCGCCATGATTGGCTGTCCACCACCACATAAGGTGACAGACAGGGAGGATTTCTGAAGATACTCGCAGTCACACATAACACAACTGTAGTTGTTTTTTCTCAAAACGTTTCCGTTTTACAATGCCAAAGAGGTCTAAAGTGTGGCTACACTTTATAAATGTGGATGCCAAATCAGCAAACTGCAACATAGGCGATAAGAGTATTGCTACCAAAGCCAGTGTTAATGAAGCATTTGTTTGGATGAGGGCTTTGCCCTCCCCTCCCTGTTTAGTTTGGTCAATTCCATTGCGTATCTTGAAACATGCCCCCTTTCACGTCTTCTAAAAAACAGAGAGAGAGAGAGACAGATTTATCCGGAACAGCGAATTTCTCTAAGCAGCAGGCCACTGTATACGTTCACCTAAAACAAAACCGACTGTGTTTACGAGGATACTTGCAGAGACAATTATTTTGATTATAATTGTGTGTGTATGTGTTCATTCAGAAGTTACAATACGCGAAAGATGAATTAATTCTCTGTATGCACATTGTCTGAAATGCTGCTCTCAGCGTGTGCTTTGATTGAGTGCGCACAAGCTCCAAACGTGCGCGAGTTGTTTAAAACTTTTGAATCTGCAGTGGGGCTAACGATTTTGTGAGCCCTGCCCCTCAGATCTATCCAGTTTGTGAAACACTGATTTCCACACTGGTTTCGTTAAACAAAATAAATTATTATTTTAAAAGATTGACTCAAAAGAATCACCGGTTCACTAATCGGATCATGAACTTGTATTATCGAGCCAAAGATTATCTATTATTGAACATCTCGAATGAATAAAGATTTCAAGTTCATCTCTAAAGCACATAAAGCTATCGGTTGAGTTTATAAACTTCTATTTCATGAATGATTCGTATGGATCTGCTAACTGAATGCAAAGTGTGAGTTTTAGAAGAATGTTTGCGTCTTAATGAACATGAACAGCTGCTTTTTTTTTTTTTTGTTTGTTTTTTTTTCAACGGAGGATCAGTTGCCCTATTGGTTAAAATCCCCAAACTGTTTACTTAAATATTAAATTAATACATGACATCAAAACAGGGGCGTTTGCATGGGCTGCTGTGGGCCAGAAAGTCCAGGGCAACTTTTTGGTCCCAGTCCGGCCCTGAATGGCGCACCCCTATCCAAAAAGCACAACTTGTTAATAATGTTTTCCTGAGTGTGAAGTGTTACCAGAATTTGTTTTAATTAAGGTGAAAAATAAAAGTTTTGTGTTTAATGTATTTGTGTTGATGTTGAAATGGATTTTAAAACATATGGTTTCGAAAAAAGTATCGTTAGGAACCGGTATCGAAACTGAGGTATCGAAATTGGCACCGGATCTAAAGATTTTGAACAATACCCAGTCCTAGTTGTGTGAACAAGTTGGTTGGTTGGTTATCTTCCTTGGGACTTGTGGCACAGAATGTTTTATGACTTCCTGAGGAATTCGGCTCGTGTTCCAACACAGCTTTGATAGACTCTTTAATTTGTCTGGTTCGACTCATTTCTGTTACAGCAGTTTGTCATATCCGGTTCGTGAACGAATCATTCGATGTAACCGGATCTTTTTGAAACAGTTCACCAAATCGAACTGAATCATTTTAAATGGTTCGCGTCTCCAATACGCATTAATCCACAATTGACTTAAGCTGTTAACTTGTTTAATGTGGCTGACACTCCCTCTGAGTTCAAACAAACCAATATTCCGGAGTAATTCATGTACTCAAACAGTACACTGACTGAACTGCTCACTGTTTTGAATCAGTCATTCGAAACCAGTGAGCTCCCGCGCATCTGCGCCCGTCACCCACAGAGATGTAGAATTTGCAGGAGTAATATTTAAATAGTATTTTGTGGTTTAATTTTCACAGACACTAGTATATATTCGGCTACTGTCTGGAGCCCTACGCTTTGACTAACACGGAAGTGACTGAACACAGCTGCGGGTACCGAATATACAGAGACATACTGCTAACCACTGATCTATAATATAGAAGCGGCTTCACTGTTTGTAGGCAGTTTAGAACGTGATGAGAGATCCAGTCATCTATAGATCAGTGCTGCTAATGCGTCTTAATTTCTTCTTCGCTGCTCTAAACGGGTTGCTTTTGGCAATGCAGCACAACTTCCTTTGTTTCCAATGCATTTTGAGCAGTGAAGAAGAACCATGCAGCGGTTAGGCAAAGCAAGCAGTCATAACTAGGGGCCATTCACATATCGCGTCTTTTGCGCGCTCAAGTTCGTTATTTCCAATGTAGGCGCGCGGTATGTGCGCTCATAATGGAAGTAGGGCTGGGCGATATGGCTGAAAAAAAGAAATCTCTGATTTTTTTCACACCAAACCCGATTTGATTTTCGTTATGCAGTTTAATCTAAATTTCCCCTTTGAGCATAAGTGTAACAGGAAACAAGCCTCAAAACATGCTTGTAAACGAGATGGCAGGCACTGCCATTGTAAACAGTGAAAATGTAGCTTATCAGTTTTCTGATAACTTCAAACTTACAGTGACACAATGCACCTTCAAAATAAATTAAAATATAAATAAATAAAATTGTGTGTCCCTCTTTGATAAAACACTTTTGGTTAAATGTAACAAAAATGACAAAATTAGATCTATTACAAAAATACTTGTCACAGTGGTATTCATAAAGTGCAAACAAAACTTTAAACAGTTTTCCTGAATCCCTGAAATTGTAAACAAAATGAAACATCTGCATCCATTACTTTAGTTTCAACATTCTTCTTTTATGCATTTTTAGCCAGGAAGACAAGCCTGTCTACTGCCTCTGGCTTGAGGCATGCCAGGTTACATGTAACAATGCCCCCTCCCACAAATGTAGCAACGCCTTTTTACAAACCCCAATGGCACGATCGATTAGTGGGTCCTTCACACCATTCTCTGTACAATAAATAAAGAAAACAATTTTAAGTGTCACTATTAGTCAGTGTCAAAACAAGTCTTTTTCACATTTCCACATGTTATTAATAGGGCTGGGCAATATTTCACATGGCATTGTTAGGCGCATCTCGTCAGTAAAGCCGGTTCCTTGATTAGTAGTAAATCGCCATCACCTGCTTTCAGATGGAGCGGCATCCACTACAAAGAGCCGTAGTTAACTGACAAGCTGAGCCATATCGCATTAATATCGCAGGCGATACGTCTGCAATATTAATGTGATATGACTCATGACTGAAAGCAGGTGATGGCGATTTACTACTAATCAAGGAACCGGCTTTACTGATGAGATGCGCCTAACAATGCCATATAATATATATATAGCCCAGCCGCACACTAAGGGCACACACACACACACACACATACCATTATGATCAATCATGCATGTGCATTTTGTGGAAATATGTATTCATTTCATTAAATTGCATTAATTACAACATTCATTAATTGGGCTGTTGAATGCATAGACATTAGACTCTTACCTATCGCGTTGTACAGTTTATGTCCAAAGCACTGGAGGTTGGGCCACTCATTGTCTCTCAGAGCTTTTATTATGTTGGTGCCGCTGTCTGTTGTCATACAGACGAATCGGTCTTCGTCAAGATTCCAGGAGGTCAGAGCATCTTTCACCTTTATGGTCATTGGGGAAGTAAGCTGTCTGAAGGCAGACGCTTCGCAGAGTCCAGTTTTCAATAAAATGCACAGTCAAACTTGTATAGGGCTGCATTGTTCGACTCGACCACAGGTCTGTTGTTGCGGAGTAAAACGACACCCCCTCCAGCTCTCTAGTGATCTTTTCATGAGTACTGTTGTACAGGTGAGGCAAGGCAACTTCAGCAAAATACTTCCGGCTTGGTAGCACATACCTGGGGTCGAGAACTTTAATCATGTCAATAAACCCTGGCTTTTCCACAGTGTATATCGGCACCATATCTTTTGCTATATATTTCGCCACTGAATCCGTGATTGCTTTCCACCGGGGCCCTTTCTTGTCATAGGGGTTACAATTCGAAAATCTTTATAAGATTGTAGTTTGTTTTTTTGCAGGTGTGTGTGAACTGCGGTCTTGTTCTCTTCTTTGAGAGGCACACACCTCCCACTCGGCTGCATGCCTCTGTTTAAGATTCTTGAATAAATTTGTTGTGCTGCTACCTTTGGTAGCAACGGCTTTTAAACACTTTGCAATGTGGCATTATTTGTTCTGTGTCTGACACTAAAAAAGCAAACCAATTCCAAACAACGGATGAAACGGTGCCTTTCTTTGGAACGAGCTCTGCACTGTTAACTGCCATGTTGTCTGTGTGCGGCTGTAAGGAAAGTGGGGGGAGGGCTAGCCCACTCTGAACTACGGAAGCCTAAGGGGAGAGCCGGTGGTGGAAGTTAAAGAGAAAACCGATTTTCATTAAAAACAAATCGCCCTTAACGTCTAATTCGAGTTAATCGATTTATCGTCCAGCCCTAAATGGAAGCGACGCGGTCGCGACTCACACGCGGTCCGCACCGCATTGTCAAAAACATTTCAACTTTTCAGAATGCCGCAAGCGCACTGTGGGTCATGTGACAAGAACTAACCAATCAGCTTCATCCTTTCTCCTAACAAGTTGAAAGCACAGCCAAGATGAAGGAACAGCTGATCATAGTTGTATATGGATTGCCATTTTGAAATAAATTTAGTAGCAGAGCTACTGCAAGTGATTTTTAGAGCTGCAAATCCATTTATCATTTGCTGAAATTACTCTGTCTTCATGGAGAGAGCACATCATGGTTGCTTAGCAAAGGCAGACGCCTCAGGGGCGCAACTGTCCGAGCACTTTGGGAAGGAGGAGATAGCGGCGTGCCTAGCATTTTCCATGCGTGGTTTTATATATTTATATATTTACAATACTTAAATATAATTAATGTTATTTTATTGCTTTTGTATTAGTTGTCTGAAGAGTAAAAAAAAATTGGTCGGTCTTAACGCAAATTTACAATTGGCAAGTCGGTCGGATTAAAAGCAAAAAAAAAAATTGAGTCGGTCCTAATTTGACAGGGTCGGTTGGGTTGCGGCAATAAGAATATTTTTAAGAATGGCCCTATCTTTTCACTCTTTCTGCAATGACTGATTGCACGTAAACACACACTGCACATCGGCATGGATATCACATGCACATCGAGCAAACGTCGGGCACATAATTCAGTGAAAATGACAAGCAGCAGCTTCTAATTCGTTGTTAACATTAAAGTATACAGATACGCATTTGGAAGATAAAAGATCTGTTGTAAAATATTGTAGAATACATGATTGAGGTTTGCTTCAGCTTGGGTACTGGTATTTTTTTGGCTAATTAATACACTTAATTCTCTGTTGCACTTTAATGTTTCTTTTTGCAAACACGAGCAGGCATTTTAAATTTTGAACAACAAAACAAAGAATAATGAACTGGTATACATCAATTTTTCAAATAACTTAAACAACTGAATAAAGTTAAATATTCACAATAAATTAAGTTGTGTAGAATACTTTATGATCACGCATGATCTCACAAATGCAGTGCTAGTGCAGTAAATTATTTACAAAGCATCAAATAATGATTCACTTTACTCACATGCTCGTGTGTACATAGATTTTTCAATGTCTGTATTACCATATCAAATATTTGTCTAATAGCTTATTATTTATATTTTGTGGATGTTTTCTCACAATCACAACATTAAAGGCAGTTAATAATTTATCAGACACTAATTATTATTTTTTTTAAATGTAACGTACTGTAATAACCTATAAGCATATTTAACAATAGGTTGAAGACGAATAATTGCAAAGTGTTTAAAGGGGGGGTGAAATGCTATTTCATGCATACTGAGTTTTTTACACTGTTAAAGAGTTGGATTCCCATTCTAAACATGGACAAAGTTTCAAAAATTAAGTTGTACGTTGGGGTTTGTCACAAGTTTCGGAAAGTTTTTTTAGAGTATGGCTCTGTGTGACGTCAGATGGAGCGGAATTTCCTTATATGGGTCCTAAGGGCACTTCTGCCGGAAGAGCGCGCGCCCCCATATAGCAGAGCACTGAGAGCACAACAGACATTCACTGATCAGAGCGAGAGCGTCGCGAAATTTCACAAAAGTGTGTTTTTGGTTGCCAGGGCAAGACAACCCTGCACAGATTACCAAAAAAAAAAAAAAAACAGTATTAAGGGACCAGTGGATGGAGTTTATTTTTACAGAGCATCAACGGAGTTGTGCAAGTGTTTTTTTTTGTTCCCTGCATTTCGAAGATGCTTTTACAAACAAGGCCCAGTTTGACGCCGGATTTGCACATTGTTTATTTCTTAAGGATAATGCAGTCCCAACGAAAAAGGTCACAATCGTGTGTTGGAACCGCATGCGGTGAGTAAAACTGCTTCAAATATCTCTGTGTTGTTAACTTAGCTATCGGCGTAAGCACGATCAAGTAAACAACATGCAATGTTGTCATCAAACTGCACTTTCCACATGTACAGCTTAAAAAAAAAAAAAAAAAAAAGACGACAAAGTGGAACTTAGTCATTTTCCAAAACCGCTAAGCAAATATATACAGTTTCAGTACATACCACATAGAGATATCGTTGCTGATGCTGCTCTTGTTAAATTTCAGCCTCTGGATCGGATTCTGGATCATAAATATACGCTGAATCTGACTGTTAGCCATGGTTTGTTTTGGATGTTTTTTTCCTCATGGTAATGTCACAGCTTCCAAACGCTCTCAACGCAAAAGCTTACTCGCGCTCGTGATTCTTTAGCTCCGCCCATTTTTTGTGTTGGTCAAAAAATGTGCCATATGCAAAATTTTTAAATCTGCAAGTGTATTTTTATGACAGCAGTGGCCTAAATGTAAAGTTACTGTTGTAATGGTGTTTGTTTTTTGCTAAATGTAGAAAATAAAGAGAGAGATATTGTATATCGCAATTCAGCCAGAAAATGCCAAGATATGATATCGACTTATGGACGCATATGGCAATATAGATTTATTTCACATGGTAATCCCTCCTTTTGAAGTATGATCTGATTTATTTGAGTACCAGAGAGCCTCTGTAGAAGTATTTTTCAATCGGCAGTGACAAATGTTTAATGTATTTGAGATGTGCTGTTTTTCTCATTTTGAATTTTGCATTTCACAGGTTTATTTTCCATCTGTAAATGTTAGAAAGTCTTGGATATGTTTTCATTTTGCTGTCAGTAGTGAGAGTCTTTCATACATGCAGAATCGACACGATACATGTAAACAATGTACTTTCTCATATTTTCCGGTAATGGGCGGAGCTATGTGCAAACGGCAATCTCATTGGCTGGTGCTCACCTATTATTGTACCTGTTTTGATTTCAGCAAATCAGTTCAAACGAACGCACACAACCTGATTAATATTCATGAGTCCAGTAGCTCGCTAATCCTTAGTGCGTTTTATAATGTGCTTATTAGTAGAATTCATATTATTATCATCTCATATGTATTATCGGTAGTTTTTGTCATTTAAAAAAATATATACAGTATATTGTATGTATGTGTACGCCTGAAAATAAATATGCTGTGAGTCCAAACCCCTTCATGTTAGAAGAAAGCCATCGTGTTTACAACTGTGACAATGAGCACTTGCCAGGACTAAGCGTTTGATTTTCAAAAGTATGTGAAATATTTTAAGTTTGGAATAGAATACATTTAAGAGTTTGTGTTATTTTGGGGACATTTCCACGCCTCTAAACATGACGCATCACAGAAAAGACATATATTCTCTTGGGGGGTCCTTGGCCATTCAAAGTGGCCAAGGTTCTCGGACCTTCTGCCATCAGTCTGAGGGTCTGGCTATGCGAGACTAGGCACTCTATGACTGGCTGCTTTATGTGCCCACAGAAAACCATATTTCAAAACAGAATCTTTGAAAATTAAGTTCTGTTTCATGTTTTGTTGTGCTTCACTGATTTAAAATGTTCCCTCATTAAAAAAATTATATTTCTATCATTTTGTTTGCACTTGTTGACAGAGTCCGAGAAACACAGTCATATGACAGCCCTGCTGGAAAGGCTCCATGGCAAACACAACTCTTCCCGGTCCTGGCAGGAGACCAGCAAAGTGGTGCGGCAGGCAATGGTAAGTGCCTCTGATGAGAAAATAAAACAACATAAATCTCTTTATAGTTTTTTGTATGTGTTGATATTTTTGTTGTTGTTATTATTATAATTATTATTACATGTTTATTGGCTGTTCAGGAAAAGCGTGGGGTCACTAATACAGCTGGACACCAACTGCTACTCAACTGTTTAGAGACACTTCAAAGGGCATTAAAAGGTGAATTTGAATCGATACAGTTTGCTCTAAGATATAGTGCTTTAATAAGCATTTTAATATTTTTTCCATCCTTTTGAATTCTATCTTTACATTTGTATTTTTATTTTGTCATGGTATAAAACTTCTTGTTTACTATTGTAACCTCTGTTTCTTGATGGAAGGAATGCGACATTGTTTTGATGGAGTGACATTAAGGGGTCACACTTGGGAGCACCAAATACCTCTGATACTTCAGAAAAAGGCTAATGAGAATTGGCGAGTGAAATTTGGATGTCACTCTCCCTGACATATGTGTATAAGAGGAGACTGCTTGCTCCACTGATTCAGGACAGTGACCTGGCCCTTTTATTGGGTAGTTTTGTGTTGTGGAAGGATGGACACAACGTCTTACTCCCTCCCTCGAGGAATGGATGTTATGATAATAAAGTCAAGTCACCTTTATTTTTATAGTGCTTTATACAATACTGGTTGTGTAAAAAGAAGCAGCTTTACAGAGTCAAACAGGAAAATAGTTTGTCAATGATGCAGGAAGAACATAGCAGAGTATTTTTTTTAGCTAAAGTCAGTTCATTGGTGATTCAGTGATGTCATCATCCAGTTCAGTTCTCTTCCAATACTGTATGTGCAATCAGTCAAGCATCCCCAAATAAGCCAAAGGTGACAGAAACCAAAACTCCCATCAGTGACAGAAAAGGAGAAAAAACCTTGGCAGAAACCCGGCTCATTCAGGGTTCAAGTTCTCTTCTGGCCAGACAAAACCAGCATGGTGCGTTTTAATTCCAGGCTACAACACAGGTGCAAATGCCTTGTCTGGTTCCCGTGGTCTTCTGCCGATGGTCATCGAGGTGACAAGGTCTTTGCAAGGGATCTGTCTCTTGGGTGCATCTAGTTGACATGGTCTCTGCTGACATTTAGGGATGTAGAGGTCATCTCAAGGTGCTGATCCACCATCTGGACTGGATCTGGATTTCTACGGTGACTTTGAAATATGAATGAAATAGACTAATATAAGTGTAGATGCCATTCTTCTTACAATGTAACGAGTACAACGGATGTTATGGGAAGTGTTCCCAGTTCTAGTTGACCTAATTAATGCAGCCTAACATTCCTTGAACAGATTTGAATTATAGAAATGAGATGGTGTGTTATGTGTATTCCAGGTTAAAGAGATGGTTCTTTAATCTAGATTTAAACTGACCAAGAGTGTTTCTGCCTCTTGAACACTAGGTAGATTGTTTCAGAGTTTGGGCACTAAATAGGAAAAGGATCTGCCACCCGCAGTTTATTTTGATAGTCTAGGTATTATCAAATTATCAAATGGCCAGAGTTTTGAGATTGCAGTGGATGTGAAGGACTATATGAGCTTGCTCAAGTACTGAGAAGCTAAACCATTCAGGGCTTTATAAGTAAAAAGCTTTTTTTTTAATAAAACCTTGAGGTCATGAATTAATTAATGTTTCTATATTTGACATTGCGAGCATTGGCTATAATTTAGATATATTTTTAAGATGGAAAAATGCAGTTTTACAAATACTAAAAACATTGTTTTTAAAGAAAAGATTACTCACAAATAGCACATCTAGGTTCCTAACTGATGATGTGGAATTAGCAGAGTAGTCATCAAGTGTTAAAAAAGTGTTTTAAATGAATACATATGGAGGTTTTTGGTCCATTAATTAATTCAGAATTTAGTAGTAGGAAATTACTAGTCATCTAGTTTTGCATTTCGTAAGTTGTGCAAATTTGTATGTTTCATCGGGCCATGAAAAAATATAGAGCTGAGTATCATCAGCATAACAATGAAAGCTAACACCATATAACTTGACTATCTCCCAACGGTAACATGTAAAGTGTGAAAAGCAATGGTTCTAGTACTGAGCCTTGTGGCATCTCATAATTTACTGCTACAAATGTATAATGGTCAGATAAGTAAGATTTGAACCACGAAAATGCAATTCCACTAATGCCAATATAATTTTGTAATCTACTCAAAAGGATGTTGTGGTCGATAGTGTCAAACACAGTGCTAAGCTCCAGTAGCACTAATAGAGAAATACAACCACAACTCGGTTGATAAGAACAGGTCATTTGTAACTCTGATGAGAGCAGTCTCAATACTGTGATATGGTCTCAAATCCTGACTGGAAATCCTCACAGATACCATTTCTCTGCAAAAAAACTAACATAGCTGAGAGGATACTATCTTTTCTAATATTTTGGACAGAAAAGGGCGATTCAAGATCTGTACTTGACTTTTCTGTAATTAACTACTTCTGTGGGGTCAAGTTGTGGTTATTCAATGAGAGACATAATAGCCAGTTTGAAGGTTTTTGGAACATATCCTAATGAAAAATTTATAATGGTCAGAAGAGGATCTATGACTTCTGGAAGGACCTCTTTAAGGAGCTTAGATGGAATAGAGTCTAAAATGCCCTTAGTTTAGATGATTTAACAAGTTTATACAATAGTAGAGAATGAGTGGAATTCTTCCGGGTGATCTATAGCGCACTCCAATGAGATACTGTATCTGATGGGTGCATGGTTACAATTTTATCGGAGAAGACTCATTTAAAATAATGTAATCATCTGGATTTTAGCCAGGTTTCTGTCAAACAGAGCACATCTAAGTTATGGTCTGTGATTTTTTTCATTTACAAAAAGTGCTTTTGTAAAAAGGGATCTAAATTTCATTAAGCCAAGCTTTATAATATGTTAATCTGTATAGCTATTAGCAGGGGCGGCTAGCAGATGGTCGGTTTAGTCTGCTTGGTGACCTGGGCCCCAGTTAATAAAGTACAAACTCTAAGACTATGTGCCATATTTCTAGAGAAAAGAGCGGCACCACCCTTGGAGGGATGAAGACCATCTCTTTTCAACAGGTCAGGTCTACCCCAAACACTTGTCCAATTGTCTATAAAACCTGTTATTCTGTGGGCACCACTTAAGCACCTTTCACACTGCACGTTGGTCCCGAAAAATTGCTGGAATATTGACGGTTTGCCTTCTGTGTGAGTACAGACATGTCCCAGGATTCATTCCAGGATCAATCCCTGGTTGTGGACCTAGTAACATTGCCGGGTTCAGTCCCGGAACGAGCTTTGTGTGAACAAAAGCCAAAACCAATGCAGTAAAAGGGTGTGTCGTAGTGATGACACACGTTATTGTGCAATTGGGTGTTTTGAAGGCAGATCAATTTTTGTGACTAAAAGATAAATGCACACTGTAATGAAGGAGAGATCAATTAGCTCCTCACTATCCACGCTAAAGCAGAAATCTTTCACCAGCTTAAGTGAAGGTTAACGTGCCTAGTGTATTCGACTCGTACATTACACATTACATCCTTTTGTCACACGTCACCTTTATGGGTTGTGTGTGAATGCATACACATATTCTGGGAAATCGCTGGCAGTGTGAATGAAACAAAATCTAACGATCCTGGAACAATTGCCGGGACACATTACCTGTGAACCGTATTTTCCGGACTATAAATCACACTTTTTTTCATAGTGCTGGTCCTGCGACTTATAGTCAGGTGCGACTTATTTATCAAAATGAATTTGACATGAACCAAGAGAAAACATTACCGTCTACAGCTGCGAGAGGGCGCTCTATACTGCCAGAGATGCTGCTCAGTGGTCCTGTAGTCTAAACTGAGCAGCATAGAGCGCCCTCTGGTGGCTGTAGACGGTAATGTTTTCTCTTGGTTCTTGGTTCTAAATGAATGCGACTTATATATGTTTTTTCCTCATCATGACGTATTTTTGGACTGATGCGACTTATAGTCCGAAAGATACGGTATTATCCAGAATCTCAGTGTGAAAGGGGCTTTAGACATCCAGCCATTGAGTGATGACAGTCTGCTATGTATCTTATCACCACGGTAAGTGGGTCAGACCACCTCCAACATCATCACCCTGAGTACAGGAGCCCCACAAGGATGTGTTTTGAGCCCGCTGTTCTACTCGCTCTACACATGACTGTGTGTCCACTCGCACCTCCACTTTTGTCATCAAGTTTGTGGATGATACAGTGGTGATGGGCCTCATCTCCAATAACAGTGACTCTGCCTACCTTGATGAGGTAGAGAGTCCGACATCATGGTCCCAAACGAACTGTCTCTTTCTGAATGTCAGCAAAACCAAGAAGCTGGTTGTGGACTTCAGGAGGAGGCATCAAGGGATCTACACCCCCCTCAACATTAATGGGACCCCAGTGGAGAGAGTGAGCAGCTTCAAATACTTTGGCGTACACGTTGCCAAGAAAAATTTCAAGCTCAATTTAAAAAAGCCAGACAACGACTGTATCATCTGAAACTCCTGAGATAATTCAAGGTTTCCCCTAGAATCCTGAAAACTTTCTATATCAGGGCTATAGAAAGTATATTGAGTCCATCTCATCCTAGTATGGAAACAGTTCAGCCCAGGATTTTAAAGCCCTGCAAAGAGTAGTGCGCTCCGCTGTGCTCCCTCTCTGCAAGACATCCACACCAGGAGATGTAAATCTAGGGCTGTAAAGATCTTTAAAGACACCACCCACCCTGGAAATCCACTGTTAATCTGCTACAGTCAGGCAGAGGAGAGGCTCAGGAAGAGTTTCTTCCATCACGCTATCAAACTACTAAACAATGGACATTATATTACAACACACTACACTTTAGAGACTCTGGTAGTGTAGGGTTACCCAATAACTCTTTGCACAATGCACTTTGTTAGGACAACCTAACTATACAACTTATCTGCACATTGCTTACATCTCTGCACATCATCTGTATAACAGTTCTTGTAGCATCGCTACACAGCATCTGTGTAGTAGTTTATTATATTGTGTATATTTCATTATTTGTATTTAACCCTTGTGGATTGTTCAAATTCACTACCCTTTCGAGTTGTTCTGGATGAAAACATCCACTCAATTAAACTGCTGTAAAAATGTATCAATTCATATTTTTTATATGCATTATTTACATAAATCTTTTAATCAACCTCAGTCCTGATCAAAACTACCAAATGTAAAAAAAAAAAAAATCCAAGATTTTAACTCTTTAATTGTCAAGTTCATAAATGATGTCACTGGTTTGGGGGGAAAAAAAACACACAAAACGACTTATTTTCAATATAAAAGTAATTGTGGCTAGATTTTTTTTTTTACTTTTTATAACAGTCTTGAGCATGTCAAGGATTAGTAGCAACATTGGCTTTGATGCATTTTGAGTTTTTGTGCAGCATTAGATTTAATTTTTTTCTCCCTAATTTGTTGTTGGTGGCTGTTTTTGCCCCATTGACTTCCATTATAACGACATTTTTTGATTGCAAAGCCATGACACTATGAAATCATGCATTCTTGATTGTTTGTGGTTTTCCCTTTTGGGAAGAGGTAAAATTTGTTAATTTTACAGTTGATCACTAGGTGGGACCATTAACCCTTTAGATAGGCCTGTGCAAAAAAAAAAAAGGCTTAGTTTCTGGCTTGTATATGGAGTTATATGGAATATACATAGACTGTAAAAAAATATGGACGTAGTGTCCGTGACGTCACCCATAGACTCCTCAATAGCGGTTTTGAAGCCTAAAGTGTGCAGAGCGGACCTTCGCCATCTTGGCAGCACGTCACCGCGCGACTCTCCCGGATAATCGAAAATGGGCAAAAAGGCGGGAGCTGATTGCTGAAGCCACGCCCACCAAGAGCGACGGCATTGTCAGCAGCGGCAATCCACCTGTCACTCAAGTGGTCACGCCCTTAATTATGCAGAACTTTAAGGCTTAATATAATTTAAACGGATGAGTTATAAAAAAATTCACCCCCCTCACAGTTATCATGAAGGGCAAAATTAGCAACATAGACCAAAATCATTTTTTGAACCAGGCTGTAAACATGTTTTTTCTGCTGTTAAGTTGGGCATTTTAACATGGGGAGTCTATGGGACTGACTCCCTTTTGCAGCCAGCCTCAAGCTGCCAGTCGATAAATTGCAGTTTTAGTCACTTCCTTATTGGCTTCACTAGAGAGAGCGAGAGGTTGCCACTTGGGAGTATAACAGCAAATTATAGTGTTTGTGAGATTTCTTGATTGTTGGTGGTTTTCCCTGTTGGGAAGACAGGGCTGTTTAGGGCTGAACCATATGGACAAAATTTCATATCTCGATTTTCATGCCAGATATCTCGATATCGATACGATATGACTACGTGTTCTTTTGCTAAGCACGACCTGCACAACACGTCACTCTGGTTTACATCGTCTTTTCTGAATCCAAAATACTTCCAAATTATGGAAGATGATTTATATTTTGGCACCAAGTCAGATTCTGCACTGCCACCGGCCGCATTATCTCCTGCACTCATTTCTTTCTTTTTCTAATTTATCGGCTGTCTCCGTACAGTGTCACACGTTGGAACAGGGAGGGCTGGGGCGTACAGAGACAGCTGTCATATATCACAACTTTTCAGTGTTTTCAACCACATACTGTTTATTTTAGTTTTCAAACAAATAAATGCACATAAGTACTAAAAAACAATACATTTAGAGTTTGTAAAATACACACTGATGTCTATGGAAGAGGTAATAATAATCCTTTCCATTATAATTCGACACGTTTTATTCATATCAGATGCACAGTGTGTAAGTAACTTCAATGTTTACTCTATTCTATTCCCAGTTCACCAGCCACTTACTTTTAAGTATTTCGGGAAAGTGGATGAATTCATGTGTTGTAAACATAGAGGTTGTAAATCCAACAGATCCGATTCTCTGAACTGCGTCTGCGGCACAAACTGACACAGCGGCGCCCATCAAGTATACAGCTCAACTAAAGCGGTCGTTATAAAGGTGTTTAAACAACAATATACTTCCACTTGCATGTATTTGACAATAGAAATATCAGATATTTCATGCCATAACTAACACATTTGTGAATATTCTGAATAAAAAAGGAAAAATTATATAAAAGCAGATCATCATTCATTCAGCGCTGTTGCTGCTGCGGTGTGTCACGTGACAATTAATGACGCGTCACCATGGAAACGCCGCCCCCCCCTCTCACAATATAGTTCCCACGTCCCTAGTGTGCGTGCACTGGCTTTAGCGCTGCAGTCAAGGGCACTCGTAAAACTGATGTTTGTTGTGACTGCCAGAGTTGTATGCAGGGCGAGCGCGGAGAGGGGAAATCTATATCGTTGCTTTTTTCGTTATTCATATGTAGATATAGATACGATAACGATATATCGTTCAGCCCTAGTGTATTTATGCACCTGCTGCCTTTTAATGGTGGTGAAAGTATTCGGTTGTTAAGTGATGACGTAAGAAGCACTGTTTCCGGGTTCAGGCCTCAACTCGCTTCACTTGAGAATATGACCTCAGCAGCCGTTTATGAGCACTATTTATTCATATTGATAATTTAAGTTAAACGCTTTCAAGCTTACGATACAGTCTCCGTGCTCACAGCGTCCCAAACACAAATAATTTTTATATATTTTTTTATATTAATATTTTCATTGTCTGGCTATCTGGTACTTCGGTATGGAGTTAAAGGTTAATATTATAACTTTTCCGCTAGTATTCTATAACATTGTGTTAAATTTGATGCGAAGTAGTTTTTTTTTTTTTTTTACAGGATTTTAAGGTTTTAAACTGGCTTTACCATCAAGAAAAGAGGAGCATTTCACATATAGGCCATCTGTACTTTTCACCATCAAAAGGCAGCAGGTGAATAAACGCACTTCTTTTTTTTATTGTTTACTCCATGTAGTTCTGAGAGCATGAGGTGCATATTTAGATTTTTTCAGATACTGTACATCAAGGTAAGTGCACAAAGGTCTCTCTCACACCCTCTCTTTCTCTCTCTCTCTATCACACACACACACACTATAATTTGCTATTATACTCCATATAACTCCATACAAGCCAGAAACTAAGCCTTTTTTTGCACAGGCCTATCTAAAGGGTTAATGGTCCCACCTAGTGATCAACTGTAAAAAAATAACAAATTTTACCTCTTCCCAACAGGGAAAACCACCACCAATCAAGAATCTCACACACACACAAACACTATAATTTGCTGTTATACTCCATGTAACTCCATATACAAGCCAGAAACCAAGCCTTTTTTTGCACAGGCCTATTTAAAGGGTTAATGGTCCCACCTAGTGATCAACTGTAAAAAATATTTTTTTTTACCTCTTCCCAAAAGGGAAAACCACAAACAATCAAGAATGCATGATTATATGGTGTCATGGCTTTGCAATCAAAAAATGTCGTTATAATGGAAGTCAATGGGGCAAAAACAGCCACCAACAAAAAATTAGGGAGAAAAAATGTAAATCTAATGCTGCACAAAAACTAACAATGCATCAAAGCCAATCTTGTTACTAATCTTTGACATGCCCAAGACTGTGATAAAAGGTAAAAAAATATCCAGTCCACAATCACTTTTTATATTGAAAATATGTAATTTTGTGTGTTTTTTTTTTTTTCCCAAATCAGTGACATCATTTATGAACTTGGTAATTGAAAAGTTAAAATCTTGGAATTTTTTTTAAAAATTGGTAGTTTTGATCAGGACTGAGGTTGATTAATAGATTTATGCCAATATTTTTTTAAATATTTATCTGATACATTTTTACAGCAGTTTAATTTAGTGGATGTTTTCATCCACGAACAACCCGAATAGGTAGTGAATTTGCCCACAGTGTACCATTGAGGTTTTGAAAAATTTCAAGGCATTTTCCCAAAATATGGGTCAAAATAAGATTTGTCACCAGAAATCGTTCCATTAGCTCAAACACAGAGAAAGTTGTAGGCAAAATAAGACTCAACTTGACCCCATAGAGGACGAAAACGTTCCCAACAACCCACAAGGGTTAATTATCTTTTTATTTTATTTTATTGTATTTTATTATTATTTAGGATATTTCATGATTTTTATTTAATTCTCTTATCGCATAGTCTAAAAAGAGTATGCCAGACCTACATTTCACTGCTTGTTGTATGTCATTTAACTTCTGTGTGACAAATAAAACCTTGAATCTTAAGTAGGGATGGGATCAAAGCATATTACAGTGACTACGTTTACATGCAACAAAATAATCCATTTGTAATTGGATTGACGTCACAATCGGACTGAAAAGCCTTCATGGAAACCTCTTAATTGATCTGATTGAGCTCAGTCGGAATGAAAGTTTGATTGGTTTGAAGGGGTTGGTTTATTCTTTTCAAATACGATTGAGAGTGCATATAACCATACTACCACTGAGCAGCATAGAGCGCCCTCTCGTGGCTGTAGACGGTAATGTTTTCTCTTGGTTCTTGGGTCTAAATAAATGCGACTTATGTTTTTTTTCCTCATCATGACGTATTTTTGGACTGATGCGACTTGTACTCAGGTGTGACTTGTAGTCCAAAAAATACGGTACATATCTTTGTCAACGAACCTTTTTCACATGACGAAAACGACACGAGACGCAACGTAAATGCTGGTCATGTGATGATGACTATAAGTAAATGTAAAACGAGACTAAATGTGGTTTACAGAATCAAAACTATGCTAAAATGTCTCTTCATTTTCGTTGACCAAAATGAGATGAAACTAAATGAGGGCTTGAGACGAAGAACCATATAAGTCCATATTTTAAATTTTTGAATACATTTTTTTTTAATTTGGACTCTGAATATTATATTACTTTTATTTGTTTTACTTGAAGATAGACAACAAAAGCTTCCAAATTCTAATGAGAGAGAATTTTTAGTATCAATCTTAAAAATAAAAAGTAAGAGTAATTTACATTTCTGGAATGTGGAAGAACAGTATATGTCCAGTTAATGTGGAATAACAGTATGAGTCCAATTAATCATATATCAATTTAAACCACTGGAGATTTGATTCTTTTGTCTTAGTTTTAATACAGTAACAGAACCTTAAATAAAATATTAAGCATTTCTTTCTTTCAATTTCTTTTATTTTTTGCCAACGTAAATCACAGAACAAAAACGTGGACAATACGGTACGAACAATTAACAATACATAAGCCTACTTATAGTACAGAAAATAAACGTCCGTACATACTTACAATAAACAATACATACAAACAATAAACAGTAATAACGGTAAACAATACATATTAACAATACAGACATACATCTTCATTCCATGCTGGTTCCATATGCTAGTTTACCATATACGTCTTCCTTTTTTTGGTTCTAAATAAAATAAAATAAATACCTATATATTCCTATTATACAACATAAGATAAGGCATACAAGATAAGCTACAAATACTTTTGATTAATTTCACACAATATACACAATATATCCCACCTTTCCCTGCACATGACCTACACATACCAGGCTACTCTTCACATTCTAATGTCCCATAAAATGCTTGGGCCTCCGCTGGCATGTAGGCTAGCATTTTCATAAGGTCACGGTGCTTCTCCTTCTTGATAGGCAGAGGGTCCTCGTAAGCACGAGCATACGTGGTGGAGAACAAGGGAGCTGGAGGTGGTTGATTCTTCCTCTGTTTGGTTATCAGCCAATTCTTCCATCCCTCGTAGAGGCTGTGGCTCCCTTTTGTGTGGACACACCATGGATCAGTAGCTGAAATCATGATTCAACAAGAAATTCAATAATGATTCTTCCTTCACACACATATCCCCAACACTGTTAATCTCAGAAAACCAGTTTAGTTTTAGTCTAGTTCTTTAGTTCTTTACCTGTCACTTTCAACCACATCATGGATGTGATTAGGAAGCCAGGTGGATGCTTTAATGTTGCATCAGGGAGCTGCCTGAAGTCCGCACTTTTCATCTCAATTACTTTAAATGGATGCAGCTGCCTGGCTCCCCGGATCATCTCGGCTACATCGCTGGGGTTGTGGAGTGTGGACACCTTACGCCTCTTGTCCAGTGTGGCAAATGAACGGTCACAGGGAAGGAAGGAGTGACCAGACACCATGAACTTCTGCTCTATCTGACTGAAGCACCCTCTAGATACGAGTAGGGCCATGAGGTTTAGGACTCACCAGTTGTTGTTCTGCCCACAGCATCGGTCACTATAGATGATATAGCTTCCGTTCCTTTGCCTGGACTAGTGGAGCGAAAGATGTTTATGCCCACTTCAAAAGACAGCTTGCCACCTCGATGGAACCTCTGTGAGCGATGTCCTCATGCCAGAGGCACATTGTGGGAGGTTTGTCAGTGCCCATCTCCATCGCCGTTGATAGTACACATTGGAGTGTGTCAGGTTTGGCGTGAACACTACCCCCTGCATGTCGATACAAATGACATGGCAGTCACCATTGGTTTTGGCCCACTCTGTGTCAGCCTGCAACTGGGTGTACGCTTTTTCGGCTTTCCGTTGGTAAAGCTCACTCTCGTCTGTAATCTTCAACCTTTCTCCATCTGTTGTAGCAGCTACTAATTTTGAGAACAGGGCGTCACATTTTGCACAAGTATCACTTTTTGGCTGCCCAAAACTGAGGTTTTGCTGCTTGAAGTTGTCCCTATAGAGCCAGAACTTTGCAGTGGATGCTGGATTATTTTCCTTGTACAGGCGAAACATGCGGAGCAGGTTTAAATAAGGGCTCAGGTACTGACCTCTCCACATTTCCCTTCATCCGTGAGTAGTGGTTCAGTTGGCGTGGGAAGCTCAGGATGTGCTCTCTTATCCCCTCTCTCACTGCAGGATGAATGCTATGAGGCCTAAAAAATAAACAACACAACTCATGAACAAGGGAAATATAATAAACCATGCTGGTCTGTTTTGCACAATTGCATTGTTTCTGTGACAATAAAATTTTATATAATTGTAAACTTTTCTCTAAACTCTAGGATTTTGTTTTTCACAAACAATCAAAGGGGTACTTCAGGATTTAGCATTAAGCTTTGTATTAGTAGAAAACCAGTAGTATTTTCGAATTACCGTGCTTTCCTCCCTCATATCCCCCTGAGATGAGAGATTTATGTATTTTTTTGTCTGGAAAAAATCCACCGATGACACAAAAATCGTCATTGTTTACAAGCACACCTTTTGTTTCAATCTAACTGAATTCATTCTGATTGGTGAATCTGAATGTAGTGTTTACATGAACGCTAAACATGTGATCGATTGATGTGTGCGGTTTAGCATTGCTAAGAAAATTCCCGCTCCTCCATGAGAGATACGAGACCGGTGCGTCTCACAGGTGTCGCTCATCAGTAATCACACCACCGGCCTCGCGCCGTTCTCCCGTGGCCCTCAGTCTCGTCCTGCTTGCCACAGTAAACACAATGAATAGTAACTGTAGAACGCAAAAGCCGAATCCCGGACATTTTGGCTGATCGCGAAATCCCGGGATCATACATTACATTTGCATAGCACTTTACCTCTGATATCGATCTCAAAGTGCAAAAATATGTTTCCTGACTGGGCAACAACAATGAGCTTAATCCTAACCATTACACGACGCCCTATAATGCCAGCGTCCAGTGCACCATTAGATCAGGGAATGTTGTAGGGCAACTGATGCTGACATTGGTGCAGCTTTAAAAACGAACAGACCTGACTACCTGCTCTGTTCCCTCTGACTGCCTAACTTTTCTTGAATAACCTTTTCAAAGATAAGTAACTTTAAATAAATACATTATGGACAATGTATCTAATTAAAATCATGCATGTAATAAAAAGTTAACAAATGGAAAAAGCTAGGCTGTGTAAAACTTGCCTGTAGGCGACTGTTGGTCAGTTGAAAGACTGACATAAATGTGAGCTTACAAACAGCAAGTCTTTGGCCTCCTTGTTGCACATGGTACTTGAAGATGTACTTCCTCTTGGTATTCTCATGGTCGGGCCCACATGGTCGTCTGCAACATACCTTGTGCTAGAAGTAAAAAGACATATTGGGATGATCAGTGATCAGGCACATGTGCAGTCTTAGTGAATTAAAAGCATGCAGTAGTATTCAATTCACTTGTTATTTCATGGGCCTACATTGTAATGCATTGCTTACTGTTGACATGATATGGCCATGAATTGCTTAAGTTAGCATACAACCAGAGAGAATGATAGCCTGCTGCCTCTCATAAGAGACGGCATAAAACTCTGTGAAGAGCTGGAGTTTTCTTTGGTCTGTTAGGCTTGAACACTGCCTGGGACATGTCTCCTTGCACGCCTTTCCCTTAACAGAAACAAAGTCGCATTAGCGTTTTTGTTTTTTTGAGCTATAAAACACTATAGCTATTAGCAGCTATTAAGGTTACTAGCTAGAATATATATAACCGCTTACACAATCAATGCATTTTTTTTATTATTACCTTTTTTAATTTATTTTTATTATTTATTAAATAACAAGTAACAAACATAGCATAGCATACTATATTACAAAAACAAAGTGTTGCATTAAATGGTAACAGGTATCCAAAAATTATATCATAATATTTTTAACTTTTTTTTTCTTTCACCAATTTCAGTGAAGACATAAAGCAATCAAATTCTACTCTAAACATCTTAAAGATTGGAGATGAATTTACATATGTTTATGTATATACAATTCTGCCAGCAGTGCGTATAACACAATCAATGAATGGTAAAAAAAAAAAAAAAAAACATTCAAGCCAAACATTAGAGGCAGCTGGGCTGGTGTTACAGACACACCTAAAGTGTTTCGATTAATTTCTACCTGGTTATAAGGAGTAACTTGGAGACGTTTAAAACGTCCCCTGAGTCCTAATTTTCTCAGCTTTCATATTGACCCGTTCATGACTTGAACCTTTAAACAGAGTGAGCTATATGAATGAACTGTAGTAGACACCGACTGGGGTGCACTTGAGCAAGGCTCCAAACCCCCAACTGCTTCACGGACGCTGCAGCATAGATGGCTCCCCACTGCTCTGTATGGAGGTAAATCAGTAGCTAAACTCGAAAGGTTGAAAATCTGAATGTGAAAACTTGTCATTTTAATATTTGTATTTGTAATTTGACATTTACACTCACAGCTCTGATGTGAAAAGCTGGATCTTTCAATTCACACAAAGAAAACGACACACAAATGTTAACAACATATTTGGTTTTCAGTTTCGCTGCACAATGTCAAATCAGCACTTACATTTAAATCCTAGCACTCTGACATTCGCTGCTCTTTGTGCAGTATTCCTGTTGCAAAACTCACTTGAGAGAGCAGGGGCGATCATTTTGCCATTCAGGTATTATCTGGTAGACAAATAATGCAACATTTTATATAAAACTATACAGTAATGATCTGTGACAACTAGCAAATGCCTCAGGTACCCTAGCAACCTCATAGCAACCACCCCAAGTACCATAGCAACTGCATAGTAACCACCCTAAGTACCATAGCAACAGCCCTAGCAACCACACCAAGTAACCTAGCAACCACATAGCAAAACCCTAGCAAACACTGATTACCCTAGCAACAATCCTGGGGACCCTAGCAACTGCCCTGGCACTCCGTAGCAACCAAACAGTAACCTAGCATCCATTTAGTAAGTCATATCTTTGCAACAGAAAATGGCATTGACATTGGAGTTGGTTCTTTTGACCCATCCTAGTAAACGGGAATTCCAACATGATAGTCATGCTAGTAGTGAATAGTTACATGCTAATAGTGATTACCGCAAAACATCGTAGAGAAAAGGGTTTTGGCTTTTTGGACTTATTCTAACAAACTGGACTTCCAAAATGCCACACATGCTAGTAGTGAATAGCTACATGCTAATAATGATTAGCTAAGTGTTAATTTAGACGTAAAACTTGCGATGAACTTTATGAAAACTCCATAGTAACTATCTATGATATCTACCAACCACCTAGTTACACCATAGCAACCACCCAGGTTACCATAACAACCGCCTAGCAACCGGTCATAACACCCTAGCAACTGCCTAGCAACACCTTAGTGACCACTCCAAGTACCTTAGCAACTGCCTAGAAACCACCTAGCAACCACTCAGGTTACTATAGCAACCACCTAGCAACATCCCAGAACACCCTAGCAACACGTTAACAAAGACCCCAAGTACCTTAGCAACTGCCTAGCAACACTCTAGCAACCACCTTAAGTGCCATAGCAACGGCCCTAGCCACCATCCCATCTACCCTAGCAACCACATAGCAACACCCTAGTAACCACCCTGGGTACCCTAGCAACCAACCTAGGAACCACCCCGGGCACTAGCAATCATCCTGTGTTCCATAGCAACTGCCTAGAAAAACCTAAGCAACCGAGGGGCGAGTTTTGCCACTGCAAGCACCACTCTCATTTTCTTCATGATATGTACATTCCAGTTCTTCTTCTGATACTAAGTTTTAAAATGTATCTCCTACTAGAGCTTTCAAGCTAGAACACCAAACTCGGGTCAGACTAACTCATAAACCAGACTATCAAAACCACCTAAAATCCCATAAACTTTAATTGAGGGGGTGCAAACCTGCCGTAGCATAGCAGGTACCATAGCAGGTTTGACTGCCATAGCTAAGCTTAAAACGCCCTACTGAGAATACAGCTAAAACCAGCCTAAGCTGATGGGTTGCTTTGGCTGGTCTCCCATGCTGGTGGTCTTTAATTGGTTTTGATCAAGCTGGTTTTAGCTAGTTTTAGCAGGATTAACATACAAACATGCCAACAACATGTTAGTAACTTGCTATTCAGGCTAGAAATATGCTTTAAACATGGTTTTAAAGTGGTTTTTGGCTACCGTCATGCTGGTCTTAGCTGGTTTTAGCAGGATTAGCATTCAAACATGCCAACAACATGCTAGTAACTTGTTAATCAGGCTAGAAACATGCTCTTAACATGGTTTTAAAGTGGTTTTGGCTACTGTCACGCTGGTCTTAGCTGGGTTTAGCTGGTTTTAGCTTTTTGTTTTGCTGAATTAACATAGAAACATGTTAACAACTTGCTAGAAACATGTTCTTAACATGGTTTTAAAGTGGTTTTGGCTACTGTCACACTGGTCTTAGCTGGTTTTTGCTGAATCAACTGGTTTTAGACTACCATCACATTTGGTAGACATGCTAGAAACGTGCTAGTTACCTGCTAATCATGCTAGTCACTGGCTAATCATGCTAACAACATGCTAGTCAGTTTGCTAATCATGCTGAAAACATGCTAGTCACTTTGCTTATCATACTAAAACATGCTAGACACTGGCTAGTTATGCTAAAAACATGGTAGTCACTTGCTAATCATGTTAGCAACATGCTAGTCACTGTTAATCATGCTTAATCACTTGTTAAACATGTTAACATGGTAGAACGTGCTAGTCACTTGCTAGTCATGTTAAAAACATGCTAGTTTGCTAATGTTGATAACAAAATACTAGTCACTTGCTAAACATGATAACAACATGGTAGTAACTTGCTCAACATGCTAACAACATGGTAGTCACTTGCTAATCATGCTAAAATGCTAGTCACTGGCTAGTCATGCTATAAACATGCAAATCACTTGCTTAACATGCTAACAACATGCTAGCAACAAGTTAGTCACTTGTTAATCATGCTTACCACATGTTAGAGACATGCTAGCCACTTGGTAATCATGCTTACAACATGATAGAGACATGCTAGTCACTTGCTAATCACGCTAACAACATGTTAGTTACTTGCCAATCATGCTAATTACATGCTAGTCACTAGCTTAACATGCTGGTCACTTGCTAATCACGCTAATGACATGCTAGTCACTTGTTAAACATGCTTACAACATGCTAGTCTCTTGTTAAACATGCTTACAACAATGCTAGTCTCTTGTTAAACATGCTTACAACATGCTAGTCATTTGTTAATCATGTTAATGACATACTACTCACTTGTTAAACATGCTAGTCACGTACTAATCAAGTTAACAACATGCTAGTCACTTGTTAATCATGCTAACAACATGCTACAAATATGTTAGTCACTTGTTGTAAATGTAAATGTATTAAACATATACTTAATAAAAACTAAGAAATATATGCCAGTATTTTATGTAAAATAATTGAATTAGCCAGTTTAGTTTAAATTAAGGATTGCAGAAATGAGTACACCCTAGATTTCATTCAGCAAATGTATAATATTCTAGTACTAAGTATGTCCTCCAGAACTTTAAATATACTGCTTTGACCCTTCTTGGCACAAAATGTACAAGTACATGACAAATTTGCACATCTGTCCTGTTTAACTCCTAAAGGATGACCTCCTTAAATGCTTTGGTCCTTAATTGGGAATGTTGGTTAGCTCTTCCCTACAAAATCCTCCACAGGTGCTTCACTGAAAGATTTTCACGTTGGAAGAATGCATATCATCATTGTCATGTTGAAAAAATGGCCAACAACTTAGGGAATGAGAAGAGGGTGGCATCTTAAGCTTCAAGTTGTTGTATTTAGGCCTGTCAATTTTTTTATAAAAAAAAAAATGTAACGTCATGATGTGGGGTTAGTCTGGAGAAGAGGTCTTCACAGTGCACCCGAGACCCATCGACCCGGGACCTGTACGGGTTTGGGTCTATATTTTAAATGATCGTCCGGGTCGGGCTCCGAATCGATTACCTCGGGTCCCGGGTCTGTTTAACATTGTGTGTAATACCCGTGTGATCGGAGTCATCGGACTCGGAGAACACCTGGCCGTGATCAGACACTGCTTGTGTTTTTTGTAACTTGCAACTTGTAAAATTAGGAAAAGAAAAGTGTGAGCCAAAAAAATGCGATTTCTCTCGCTCTCTCTCTCTCTGCCATTAGAAGCAGAGCACGCAGACTCAGAGTAATGCAAGTGCCCACACGATAATAATGCTTGCAGGCTTGACACACTTATATTTAATATATTTCAAATCAGCAACACAATCTGAGGTGAACTGTAACATGAATGTTTTCTATGACGCCAGAGGCTCTGGCTCTAATCTATGTTGAAGGACTGCAGAAAGGGTGAGAAATATAGATCGCCGGTAATGCTCTAATTTGGGGCATGTCCAGAACATATGAATTAACGTTCCCTCGGCACATTGACATCTATTGCAAATAGGGTTAGTACCAGGAAACATCTGAGCTAGTTTGACTTTGGATATATGAGCTCTGTGCACTACTTTAAACTGTATAAGTGAATGCCGAGCACATATTGATGATGAGTGGACCTGTTTAAGGATGCAGTTCCATGTGTCTTCAGAGAGTGGCCTGTCAAGGTCTTCCTCCCAAGCTCTTTTAATGTTATCCAGAGATGAACATGCCAGATTTATCATTAAATTATAAATAATAGCAACTGAGCCTTTAGTTAGTACGTTACATGAAAGGAACCTATCCAAAGGATTTTCAGAAGGCATCGTTGGGAATTCTGGTACAAGTGACTTAACATAATGTCTTGCTTGCAAGAATCGAAAAAAATCTGACTTGGTAAGACCGAAACTCAATACCAATTGATCAAAAGAAGCGAATACATTATTCACAAATAAATCTTTGAAACATTTTATCCCCTTATGAGACAAACTCTTGAATGAACCATCCTGCATCGAAGGTGGAAAAAAATGATTACGGAACACAGGGCTAAGGAGAGAGGGATCCCTAAAACCAAATGCTTTCCTGAATTGGATCCAAATCCTCAATGAGTGTTGAGAATGAAACCTTGCTAAAACCTGATGATTACATTATTTTAGTCTACCCCACAAGATTACTATTACAAACATGAGCCACATCCAAAAAGTAAAGTGGGAGCTGTTGCTTCAATTTCTTACAATGTTTTCAGTATTTCTCAGAGGGCAGGCTTTAAGTATAACTTGTTTGAAGTAATGGTGCATTCAAACCACTGTCCTAAAAGAACTCGATTTGAAGCAAATCAGTCAAATGGGACTTTAAATGCATAAAACATATTTTCTTAAAATAGCCTTTTTTTTTCTCTCTCTGAAATTGTGTATTTTAGGGCTGGGCGATTTATTTTATTTTTTCCCTAAGATTTTTTTTTATAGAAAACTTGATTTACGATTCGATTTGATTATGGTAATTGATAATTGATAATTGCAAACTGTACATATATTTTAAAAATATATATTTATTATATTTAAAGTGCATCAACATAAAATTGCAAAGGCAAACCCTTTATCTAACTGAAAAGTCAATGTGCACTTTGCAACAAAGATTGTTATACGTTCAGATTATTTATACTATATTTGGATTGAGCTAATAAACAACAAAAAATCCTGAGGTAACTCTTAGTTGAATTGAACATGTAAACAGTAACACCATTCGCCATAAAAAATGTAATTGCATTTTAAATATTCTTTGCAAGTAAAATGAGCCTATCAACAACATAAGGCTTGAGGCAAGCTCGGTTACAGGTGACAATACCACCACCCACACTAAAGACCCTCTCCGATGGGGCGCTAGTTACTGGAATGGCCAGGTATTTTCTTGCCAGACGACTGAGTCTTGTGAAGTTGGGCTGATGCTGCTTCTACCACTCAAGTGGGTCAGTGTCAGGATCCACCTCAGGACCCAATAAGTAGGTGGTGAGCTCTGCTTCGATTTTGTCCTTTACTGACGTGTGGGACAGTGATGCAGGTGCTGCTATCTTAAAGAAGGCAGCTAAAGTTTTCTTCTTAGGTGGTGGGCTCTGTTCTTCTTGGCACATTTGTACAACAGGACCTTCTTCCTCTGAGCAGAGGGCAGAGAGCTCAGTGACAGCTCTTTTCTTAATAATGTCCAACTTGTCCGGGGTAATGTAGTTGGTATGGAAAAGTGGATCCATTAGTGAAGCCATGTCCAGGAGCTCGTCATTCTCAGGGTCACTGTATTTCTGTTCAAGGTAGCACATAATATTTCTTTTTATTGTAGCAGTGAAATCTACATATTTCTCCTCTCGCTGAAGGAGACTTGTTTTGAACAGATGCAGCACAGGTTTAATGTATGAAACGCTTACATAAGATTCTCCGGACAACGCATCAACAAAGTCCTGAAGTGGTTTGACAGCTTTATTTGTGGCGTCTAAAACCTCCAGATCTTTCCACGTAGGAACAAGATGGCGGATTTTCTTGTCAGCACCCAAAACATGGGCGATGGCTCTCTCTTGTTCAAGAAATCGCTCAATTTTTTGACGCGAACCCCATCTTGTAAGTGACTCTGTTACCAGTTGATGAGGAGGAAGACCCAGCTCTGCCTGAACCTCTGCCATGTCCCGTCTTTTTTTCCAACTATATGAAAAGGAAGAAACTGCCTTTATTTATTGTAATGCCATATTCATACCATAGTCTTAAATGCTAATAGATAAATCAGTGTAGTACTAGTAGTAGTTTTGACAAAAAAAACAAAACAAAAAAATTACCTTTTAAAATAGTCAGGGGCAATACATATAACAATGTTTAGTTGAAAAAAAAAAAAAAACTAACAAAGAAAAAACAAAACCGAATTTACTTCAAAGTGTAATTTAGGTTATAAAACTAGTAATAACTTTTATAGTAAAGGTGAGTAGTACTAAACTTTTTTTGTTATATCACACAAACTTTTCTAATTTATTAACTTACCGACAGCATTGTGCAGTCAATGTCCAAAGCACTTGAGGTTTGGCCAATTATTGTTCTTCATAGCTCTGATTACATTGGAGCCACTGTCGGTCGTCATACAGGTAATGTGCTCTTCTGAAAGGCCCCAGGAGTTCAGAGCACCCTTTAACTCTAGTGCAATAGTTTGGCCCGTATGGTCCTGGGGGAAATATGACGTTTGGAGACAGACGCTTCGCATGTCCCAGCTCTCGCTGACATAATGAACCGTAAGACACATGTAAGGCTGCATTGTTCGGCTCGACCACAGGTCAGTAGTGGCAGCGTAAAAGTCAATTCCCTTCAACTTGCTTATTATCTTTTGCCGAGTGTTGTTATACAGCTGAGGAAGAGCAACAGAGAAATACTTGCGGCTAGGTACTGTAATATCGAGCGTCCAAAACTTTCAGCATGTTGTTAAACCCTCTCTTCTCAACAGAGTAAACTGGCAGCATATCCGTAGCTATGGAGAGGGTAATTGCCTCCGTTATGGCTTTCCACCTTGCCCCACTCTTCTCATATGGTACAATGTTTGAAAAGCTTTGTTGATGAGTTGTTTGCATTGCAAACGGGGTGCTAGCGCTAACGCCACTAGAGTGGTTTTCTTTTCAAAGAAGGCAACCCTTCTCTCTCCTCCTAAGGAAGATTAAGGAAAATAGCCTGACACCATGGTATAATGAGCACATTTGGATCCTATAGAGAGCAGCCTGGAAAATGGAGCGCAGCTGGATGAAAACAAAACTAGAGGTATTACGTATTGCTTGGCGGGAAAGTAACTTATCCTACAGAAAAGCTTTAAAGACTGCTAGATCTGACAAACAGAGAATAGGTGATGAATCCGTTAAAATGCAACTATAGACAACTTATATATTTTTTCCTCTGACAAACAATTTATTTTTTAGCGTGTTTAAAAAATAAAAAATAAAGAAGACATGCAGCAAATGAAAATAATTAATCCGTAAAATGTTATACTTCAGAGCAGAGCCTGGGCCTACTATAGGCTATACAGGTTTTTTTTTTTTTTTTCATTTTTTTTTTCCATTGCATCTGAAAATGACTTGATCTGCCTCCTGCGATGCTCAGCTGTGGATGATTTAAAAATGTTTGATATAAAGGTGGCTGTCCCATTTTATACAGGAGATTTTCATGTAAAAAAAAATCGAATTATATTATTAACACAAGTTCATTTAGGCTATTTAACATGTACTGTGACATTTTACCATTTTTAATTTATAAACTCCTTGATATTTTAAAGTTAGTTTAATAGTATTTAAATTCAAGTTTAAAAATAGGTTTTAACTGCTAAATACCAACAACCATACTGCATGTGAATAAATAAAATGCATACTTTTCATAACATTTCATTATTCATAAAATGCATAACGTTTCTGGTGTTTGGATTTGTACTTCAATATAATGAGCTCTTAGTTTAATAGCCCTAGACTGGTTCTCGCTCTCTCTCTCTCTCTCGCTCTCTATTTAACAGCATTAGCTCAATGAAATACGTCTTCCTCCAGGTAGAATGAATGTTTTCCTGCCTGCTAAATGTTGGTCTTATGATCAATAAGTTGTATTCGCCTCAATCTGATTGAGTAAAGTCAAACCGCAGACAGTGAAGCTGCATCACTGAGCGCAAGTCCCGCGCGCTGTGAGGCTGGAACAGAGGATTCTGCTTGGTCTTAAAGCCTTCCTCAAACATCCACGATCACAAATAACAATGATTTTCGTAAAATAATTATTAATTATTAATTGATGATGTTAATATCATTATGGTCTTGTGAAAATATATATACGGATAAAAAGCTAAATGTTTTCATTTTCATTTCGGTTCATTCTTGGTTTAAAAAAAATCCCCAGGTTCCATATGCAGAGCGAAATGGGAACGGTCCAGCATTAAGCAACAATTATTAGTAACTCTGTTTTTATTCTTGATTTGTTCAAACTACTAACACATTGCATTTTTGAATTATGCCTTATGTGTGTCCAAAAATTGAGTATTTTCTGTTTCAGCTGTTTGATCGCACTGGTGTCTTGTGCCCATATTCACTGGAAACAGCAGTCGTTCACCAGCAATCCACTTACTCCACATATTGTTAATTATTATTATTTTTCCATCGATACTGAAACATGCGTGTACAACAAAGCCTATTTTACCTCACGAATAATACTTAAGCTTCAAATGGGCAACATCACGAATATGGAAACGGATTTCTCCCGAGTGAGAGAAAGAGAAAGCCCAACCTTACCTTATGCTTAGCTTTAAATTATTATTATTTTTTGTTTGTTTATAGCTAAGCATATATTATTATATACTGCAATTATATTTATCCATTAGAATTCTATATTTTTAATTCTTGTTTTATTCTGATATATTTGTTAAATTTAAAGGATTTGTTGTAAAGTGAATGGAATTAAATATATCCTGTTTGTACATGATAACATTATTAGGCCAGCCGTTATTATTTCTAAATGTAATAAAATGCAATTTATGCATGAATTATATAATATCAAAAAAGAAAAAAAAAGAAAACATGCAGCAAACAAAAATAGGTGATTAATACATTCAAATTAAACCTATACACAATTAATATATATTTTTTTTCTCTCACAAACTTTATTTTTTAGCGTGTTTAAAAATTAATAAATAAAGAAAACATGCAGCAAAAAGACGATTAATCCGTTAAAATTCGTTACTCTGGGTTAACAGTAATTATAAGTATTATATACTTCAGAGCAGAGCCTGCATGGCTTTTTTTTTATTTTTTTTATTTTATTGCATCTGAAAATGTACACTGACTGAACTGCTGTGAAGATGAACACCGAGCCGAGCCAGATAACGAACAATAGACTGAATCGTTCACGAGTGAAGAACCGGTTGCATCGGTGTTCGGATCACCAGTAGTTCTTTCCGACAGTTCGATTCAATAAACCGGTTGAAGAAAACGGTTCACCAGTTCTTTTGCGCTCGACGTAATGGCGTCATTTACGATGATTGCCCTTGATTCAAGCCTTCGGTTTACCCGTGCTCATAACACTAGCACAGAATCAGTTCAGAATCAATCACCAAAAGAATCAGTTCAGTTCAGACGCTCTGTGTGTCGGTCTGCTTCACGCTGAATCACACATGCGCAGTATCATCAGCTCCTTGGTTCACGAATCGGACGCGTCTGACAGAAACGGTTCTTGACTCGTGAACGAGTCAATGTTTTGTTCGTTATCTGGCTCGGCTCTGTGTTCATCTTCAGTTCTCTCTTCACAGCTGTTCAGTCAATGTACTGTTTGAGTACAAGAATTACTCCGGGATATTGGTTTGTTTGAACTTAGAGGTAGTGTCAGCCACATTAAAAAAGTTAATAGCTTAAGTCATTTGTGGATTAATGCGTATTAGAGATGCGAACCGTTTAAAACGATTCAGTTCGATTAGGTGAACTGAATGATTAATTCGCGAACCGGATATCCAGACTGCTTTGATTTGAACTCTCTCTCACACAGACACGGAAGAGAAGACAATGCTGAATAAAGTCGTCGTTTTTGCTATTTTTGGACCAAAATGTATTTTCGATGCTCCAAAAACATGTCACATGGACTACTTTGATGATGTTTTTCTTACCTTTCTGGACATGGACAGTATACCGTACACACAGCTTCAATGGAGGGACTGAGAGCTCTCTGACTAAATTTAAAATATCTTAAACTGTGTTCCGAAGATTAAAGGAGGTCTTACATGTTTGGAACAGCATAAGGGTGAGTTATTAATGACATTTTTGGGTGAACTAACCATTTAAATGCAGCTGCTATTTTTTTTTTCATTTAAATAATATGAAAGCAAGTAGGGCTGGCTGATAAATCGATTTTATCAATCAAGGATGTTTTATTAATCCGTCCATTCTTTAGAGTTTCAAAGATTTAATCGTGCAGGTTTAATTTTATTTGTTTCTTGTTTTAGGCTAATTAGGCATAAATAATGGGAACAAAATTATACAGTGCTTCATGTTTAAACATGCAACAATTTCTTAATCAGTTTATAGACAAATGATTTTTCCTAATAAATTAAAGGACAGGTAACGAATAACAAAAATGCATGTTGTTTTATTAAAGGAAAAAATATATTTATATTGAAAATATTAATTAAAATATAGACATAATATATGAAAATATTGCCATTTTGCATATTAATCCATGTAGCCTACCCCGTTAAAATAGGCTACCACTTTTAATGCTCCGATGCAAAGAAAACCACAATTTCTTTTGAATAATATAACACAATTAATATAATATAATTAATACTGCACACCTTTTAAATCTAAAATATGGTTTAATACCATGTAGATTAGAGAAAATATAATCGTAGGTTCAGGCACAGGCTGGACATTTATCCTGCTTGAATTCGTTCTAAGAAATGCACATAACTTCATGAGTACCAAACTTTCATCTGTGGATATTAAATATTAAATATTTTAACTACAGTGTTTTTCTTTCATTTTACCTGACTGAAGCCATCAAATCTAACACATCAGTGAGGCAAAACTGACGTCTATTAGCGAAAATGTGCTTTGATGCTCTTGTTTGATAACTTGTGGTTAAAGTGCCACTCAGTGGTCAAAGGCTGCAAATGCACTTTATACCGCCGCCTCGGAAGTACGTGCGGTGGTAAAAAGGGCCTTTTGTATGTCTACTTAGTGTAAGGCAGTTCTGAAGGCGAAAGGGGGTCAAACACAGTATTAGTATGGTGTTCCTAATAATCCTTTAGGTGAATGTACTAGTTTTCATATGACGTGTAAACATTTTACTTGTTAGACTTTTTCCTAACTATAATTACTGACTAAATGTATAATCAGGTGAAACATTATGAAGTTTAAATAACAATATACACTAATATACCATTCAAAAGCTTGATGTAAATAATGTAAATGTAACAAATAAATGTAAATTTAACAAATGTAACAACAAGCTGTTCTTTAAATTTACCCCCCCCCCCCCAAAAAAAAATGAAACACATATTCTCAGCTCTTTTGAATATTAATAATAATAATGATGATACTTTTTTGTGTGTAGAAAATCAGATTGTTAAAAGGATTTCTGAAGGATTGTGTGATTGGAGCAATGATGCAAAAGAATATCAGCTTTGAAAGTCAGCTTTGATTGTTCCTAATAAACTGTTTAACTGCAAGTGAATGTTAAATTATTTTGTGGGACAATTAAATATATTCTAAATAAACTACAAACATAAAATTATATACATTTTGTCCTCACATTATTTCTTGTAACTCTTCCCTCTGTCACACACCTGACTGAAAGGCTCATTATGCAGCTCATAATGCAGGCCTTTGTCTTCTCAGGTGTAAATCACAACATAATGCATGATAGTTCACGCCCTCTTGCATAGACCCTTTCTTCACAAAAAGTGTCTCAGAAAATTTAAATAAATATAATGTTTTCTGTAAGTAAACAAGATGATTTTCACATAATTTAGACACCCAATGTACTTGCTACATCGTTAGAACAATGGCATCTACGCTATTATTAGTCTGTTTCTCTCTTATTCTTGTACTTAATGCTTATTCCCCCAGCGAAGATTCCAGAATCAATCCGAGTTGAATGGTTCGTAATGAACACTGTTGCTCAACATAACTCTGAGAAGTTAGTCTATGTTAAGCCCTGTCGCGTTTCCATTACAGATTCGCGCAAACCTTTTTTTTTTTTTTTTTAAATAACGATAAACAACTATTGCGAAATGACATCATTTCCATTAACCGATGATATGCGACTAAAACGTCATTTTTTTCCTCTCGCGATCAGTCATTCCAAAAATCATGGCAACGGACGTTGGTAGGTTCATATATATCACAGCCACCACACTAGACATTATATTATTATTATCTCCAGGTTCAGGTTGGTGTGTGTTGGTTTTTGTCCACCTCAATCTCCAGGTTTGTGCGTGTGTGTGTGTGTCAGAGTCTGTGTGTGTGAGTGTGTGTTTGAGTCTTTTTGAATGTTTGAGTGTGTGAGCCTGTGTTTGATTGTGTCAGTAAGTTTGTGAGTTTGAGTGTGTGTGTGTGTGTGTGTCCAGGTCCAAGTTTGTGTGTGTGTGTGAGCAAAATTTGCAACAAGAAGTCTGTGGAGCAGTCCTAGCATAGAAAGTGTAGCAATAGCATAGCAATGTAGCAATAGCAATGTCTTTAAAGGGATAGTTCACCCAAAAATGAAAATTCTATCATCGTTTACTCACCCTCAAGTTGTTCCAAACCTGTATGAGTTTCTTTGTTCTGTTGAACACAAAGGAAGATATTTGGAAGAATGTTTGTAACCAAACAGATCTCGGTCCCCATTGACTACAATAGTATATATTTTTTCCTACTATGGAAGTCAATGGGGACTGAGATCTGTTTGATTCTGTCATTCTTCCAAATATCTTCCTTTGTGTTCAACAGAAAAAAAGAAACTCATACAGGTTTGGAACAACTTGAGGGTGAGTAAACGATGATAGAATTTTCATTTTTGGGTGAACTATCCCTTTAAGTTATCTGACACTAAGTGTTGGCAATGAAAATGTTTACTTGTCACTAAAAATATGATATCTTTAACTTAATCTAACTTAGCCTAATTTAACCTTTCTTAGTTGGGGACACTTAATTTACTGTGATATCGTTGAATTTATTGCAAATGATTTCACAGATACTATTTAAACTAAATTGAGCTGCATGAGGACATCACTGAATTCAATAATGAGCTGTCTTTAACTGTCATATTGCATTATTGACACACTGTTTTCCTAATGTTGTTCAGTTGCTTTGTCACAATCTGTTTTGTTTAAAGCGCGATATACAGTTGGTCATAATTCGAATATCATCAAAAAGTTCCATTCCATTCAAAAAGTGAAACTTGTATATTATATTCATTCATAACATGCACACTAATATATTTCAAATGTTTATTTCTTTTGATTTTGATGACTATAACTGAAAACTAAGGAAAATCCCAAATTCAGTATCTCAGAAAAAAAGTGTAAAGTTTCCAAAGTCAGTGATGGTTTGGGGTGCCATGTCATCTGCTGGTGTTGGTCCCACTGTGTTTTCTGAGGTCCAATGTCAACACGCTATATACTAGGAAGTTTTTGGAGCACTTCATGCTTCCTGCTGTTTACCAACTTTATGGAGATGCAGATTTCATTATCCAACAGGACTTGGCACCTGCACACAAGTGCCAAAGCTACCAGTACATGGTTTAAGGACCATGGTATCCCTGTTTTTAATTGGCCAGCAATCTCGCCTGACCTTAACTCCATAGAAAATGTATGGTGTATTGTGAAGAGGAAGATGCGATATGCCAGACCAAAGAATGCAGAAGAGCTGAAGACCACTATCAGAACAACCTAGTCTCTCATAACACCTAAGCAGTGCCACACACTGATCGACTCCATGCCACACTGCATTGCAACTGAAACTGACTTTGGGATTTTACTTAGTTGTCAGTTATAATCATCAAAATTAAAATAAATAAACATTTGAAATATATCAGTCTGTGTGTAATGAACGAATATAATATACAAGTTTCACTTTTTGAGTTTAATCAACTTTTTGATGATATTTTAATTATATGACCAGCACCTGTAGATAAAGGTGACTTTAAGAAAATATTATTTTCCTGAATAATTTGGACATTCTTCTTTGGTAACTGATCAAGGAGACTTGTTGGAACATTGTATCTCCAAATAACTCTAATTTATCTTCTAACTTAAGAATAATGGCTGAATTTATTAAGTTTTAGAGGGGGTGTACTCATTTATGCTGTACACGGTACGAAGTAATATTATGAAAACTGGCAGAGATCAGTTATCACGATTAGAAAATCTGGCAACTGTCAAATCATTTCAGATCTATTAAGTGAGGTTTGAAGATCGGACCCCTGCAGTTTGTCTGAGAAAATATTGTTTTCCCTAAACATCCTGCGTGGAGCGAAGTTAAAAGAGAATTCGTGCAGGTCCTAAAACCTCTTGATGGAAGTGAGCGCAGTCAGGAGGCCCGTAAGCTCGACTGACTCCAGGGCCTCAACCGCAAATCTCTATAGGCCCAGCAAAACCACAAGGAGGTGTTAGGAGGCAATAAGGTGTGGCCTGAGAGGTTTTTAAAGGAATCTGATGATCAGGTCGTTTGCTCTGCTATGCTTCTGTGGAAGAAAGATCGCTACAAATATGATTTAACTCAAGTCGGTTGATATGATAAATGAATCGCGGTGGTGTGGAGGGTTTATATGAATGTATCTCTGAGGGGATCTGACTGTCTTCAGAAAAGTTTAGATGGTATTTCATTTTTTATCTTGCCTCTGTATAATACATATTAAAGTAGTATGTAAATACCAACTTAGCAGTGCAAGGGAAACCCTCATGACTTTCATGATTTTTTTGGACATCTGGAAAGGGAGGACCTTGTACATAACAAAATGGCCTAATTATTTGAAAGAAGATACAATTCAGTTTGTATCTTTCAACATACCTTAGGATGTTTGTGTTAACATTTATGCTTTTGAACTGAATGATTCTGAATTTACAGTGATTATACATTTTAATAGGCTTAATAGTTTTGGTAAATGGATAATTTGTTAACATTTGGAGATATAACCTTTAGTTTTTTATGCATAAACTAAAATAGAGCATTGACAACAAATGATATAGCGATCTTCAGATTGATGAGTCAGAAATTTTTAATTCTTTAATGAACATTGTGATGCTTTGAAAAATGTATTTATGGTAATATTAATTATACCTGAAATGTATTGTGTATATTTGAATATAACTTGAATGTCAGAATTTCTTGTTTTTCCTGTTTCTTTTACATTGCATCCCACATCATTAGTATCTTCGCTGCCATCAATGACAGATCGCCTGGAGTCAATTGCTCGGCAAAACATGTGAGTTTCCTTTTTTTTTGCCTACTTTTTATATGTGGACATTTGCTGTGCCAAAATTATTCTAATTGTAAAATTACATAAAGGTAGTATTATTTTTTTTTTTTTGCCGTTTAACATGTTGAAAAGAATCAACATAGAACTCACTTCCTTTATTTCATTATTTTGTCTTTATTAAGAATGAGTGAATATGCTAATTACAAATAACAAGACAAATGCAATATAAAATACAAATGAAATTCTTACTTCAGTATAGTGTTGGGTGATATGGTCATTCGATACACAATATTATCGTACATGAGTAGGTGGCAAGAGAGAGTCTCTGTACTTGTCATAGGCTATTTCATAACTATTTGGTGCTTAAAATGGTCTGAATGAAAGAGAGCCTATGGAAGCACCACTAGTCTAAATAATATTCTTTCAAACATACTGATAAACTAAGATGTTAAATATAAAAAGAATTAAACCGGTATTTTGTATATATTCATATACAACATACATCGCTATTAGGGCCCTGCGTCCCATGACAAGTTTGCAGCATCGGTGCACAGAAGAGAAGCCTCCACAGAAACAAGAACAAAATGTGTTCTAACATAACTGTGGCCTTAAATTCAGTTATTGAGGGCTCAGTGAAAATTTTCAACATAAGCCATTCAGACAACTCATTAAGGTGCAAAGAAATACCTTATATCAGCAGACAATGTACCTCTGTGTTTGTGGTTGGATACTCCTTCACCAGTTACAGGCTCTAATCCTCATTTGTCCGTGTTTGTGAAGTACGGTGCTGAAGTGAAATAGCGGTGCAATTTGACAATAATAGCCAAATTATAATAGGCCACCTAATAATAATAATAAAATTAGGGCTGGCAAGATAATGCGTTATTACGTTAACGCATTAATTGATTAACGGCAACAATTATTTTACCATGTTAATGTAGTTTTTATTATTATTATGAAAGTCCGTTGCTCACTGTCTCTGAATACACATGCAAACAAATCATGGGTCACAAGAGGGGATGCTCCTGATCAAATTATTGAGCCTAAGAATCAACATTCGCAAACTACTGTCCACTGTTATTTTTAACAGAAAATAATGCAATGAGCTTGTTATGACTTTTTGTAAGTTGGAAATAGGAAATTTCAAATAGCATGTGAAGACAGCAGAGATGTGCTCTCTCTCATCACAGTGGAGTGAATCATTTTGTTAACTATGTGGTTTATTTTATATAGTATGGGACGCGGTAACACACGTCCCTCTCGCAATATATTGCTTTACAGACCTATTGCTTTTGCCGCTCAGAAATATTTACGCAATCATGCAGCACGTATCAGAAGATCTGCACTTGGGCCCTCTTAGCATTCACACTCTCTGAACTATATATAACTGAACCGCACTCTTGCGCACCTCTGCCAACCCTGCCTGGGACTGCTAAATGATCACACTAGTCGAACGAACCAGGCTTTGGGGGTCAAACGCGCTCCGGCACGATTAAGATTGCCTAGTGTGAGAACACCCTAATTACAGTAGGTGGCCAACCAGAGTGTGCTTTCTACAGCTGCCGTGTCTGCAAAGTATATTTTCAAAGATATACACATCAAAGCACATTTTCGTGAAAAAAAAAACTTCAGCTTTTCCTCACTGTTTTATTACATTTGACTGCTGCAGTTGGTGGTAAATTAAAGAAAAACACTTTAATAATTTCCTTTATTTTAATCAAACATGAAGCACTGAATCATTTCGCTCCCATTATTTAGGCCAAACAAGAAACAAATAAATTAAGCCTGACCACAATCATAAAATGTCCTCACTTTTAAACTCAAGCTCTCCCATTATAATCAACTAATCGCGCACAATGTAAAAAAGAGCTTAACTTATTGACAACTTTAGTGATTTTAAAGGGAGCCTTATTTAATGCTTACATAAAATTTAACCCTCTGGAGTCCATTGGCACATATACGCGTATTGAGGCATATTCTCCTGATAGCCCCAAAGGAACTTAAATTACACTTTCAGTTTTGATCCTACAGATAAGAGCAGTACATCAATCGAATCTGTAAAGGGTCTAATTTTATTTATATACAGACATAATAACAACAAAACTTTGTGCATTTCTAAAATAAAGATAACAAACAAGGTGTGCTGTCTGCAGCCTTGGTCCTCGGTGATCTTCATTTAGAAATGTGTCATTAAAATGAACTGTAACTCAGTGAATACTCAACGAAGAGACATAAGAGATATATCTGTAGAAAGCTTGACATGTCTACTACCGAAAACACATATTCTGTGATGAAGTAATCCATTTAAAAACAATGCTATATCTGTTTTTCACGTCTCCTTTCATTATATCAAATGCGACCACGCCCCGGTGCTGAACGTGCTATTGACATTATAATGTTTCACTTGAAGCTCGCGGCTTGAATACGCCCATACAGAAAATAAAGCAGCGAGACTGTTCAAGTTTTTTTTGTTTTACTGTTTGCTTTGCAATAAGAGGAATAAGACATAATTCACCCCAAAAAGATGTGATGTGGATTACCTACCTTATGTCTTTAAACTAAGCAAGTGCTGCCGAAAAAAAAAAAAAAAAAAAACATACATACATACACACACACACACACACACACAGATTAAAAGCTAAATGTTTTAATTTCGGTTCATTCCTGTTTAAAAAATAAAATCTTCAGGTTCCACATGCAGAGCGAAATGAGAACGGTCCAGCATTTACAAGTAGTTCTTATTAACTCTGTTATTATTCTTGATTTCTTGAACTGCTAACACTGCATTTTTTAATTATGCCTTTACAGTGTATTTTAAGATATTTCATCATCAGTAAAACATTCAAGTGATCAAGGTTGCCCTCCCTGTCATGCATGTGCATTAATAATTTTTGCACAAACACTTGAATATGAATAATATTTCACATTTTGCATATGCACATGCAATTATCCAAAATAAAACCACACACGATTTGTAATGAAGATAAAATATGTAGACAAATAAGAATAAATGTTTTTTTTTAAACACACCTGCATTTAAATGTGGCTGCAATCTATTTATTTTACTTAAATTATATGAAAGCAAGTAAAGAAGGCTCCCTTTGAGTTTTCAATTAATGAAGCTCTTTTTTACATCGTGTGCATTTTGTTGATTATAATGAGAGAACTTCTTTAAACATGAGGACGTTTTATTAATCCATACTCTTTAGATTTCAGTGATTTAGCTAAATCGTGCAGGTTTAATTTATTCGTTTCTTGTTTTAATTAGGCCTAAATAATGGGAAATTATACAGTGCCTCATGTTTTACTAAAATAAAGAAAATAATTTATAAACCCCTTTTGTGCGGACGTCACAGGTACGTCACGGCGCTAGCTGGAGGCAAAACAAACGGAAAACTGGAGGCGGCTAATACAAACCAACACAGGGTCGGCTACACAAGGAGCTTAAAATGTCTTCTTGTTGTGTTGTTGGCTGCCAGAATCGACGGAGAACAGGCAATTTGAAACTTTATCGGATACCTGCTTCCACTGCCAGACAAAAAAAACGACGACAGCTGTGGTTAAACGCAATATAACGAGCGGACTGGACAGAAACGATCATCAAAAATGCTTGCGTATGCAGCGCACACTTCATATCAGGTAACGTTAAGTTAATGTAAATAAACTATTGTCTTTTCGTCGGTACGGTATGGATTATAGATTGGTTAAGTAACGTTATCTACAGATTTCTCATAATGCTACATGACTAGGTCATAGTTAGCGAACTTAGTCTGTAGCTCAACTAGCAGTTTGCTAACGTTACATAAACATACACTGTTGGTGTCGTCCCCCTTTCAAACGTTAAATTCAATATGAAATGTGATCTTTCTAATCTGATATTAGCTAAGTTACTCACCCAGCCATGCAAGTTCAGTTCGCCGTCAAGATGTAGTTGTTTCTTCTGTTTCTTCTGACCCAAGCCTGATACATGGTCGTCTTCTGGCCTTGGCGCTGGCTAGGTTGAACTTCGGATCGTACAACGCAAAACTTGTCTGTTATATCTTTGTATTTTAATTCAGTACGTAGTTATACGCGTTTAAGGATTTATACGCCCTCAGTTTCTCTTTACTATACACGCTCGGTTTCTCTATCAGGTGAGTGTAGATGTCAGGCCACGCAATCGAAGGTAATCCTGTCAGATCGTCCATCCAATGAGTGATTGTTTACTGGTCGACTAATCTGGTTCCGTCCGTTAAAGTTAACTTTTTCAAATAACTATCGCGGTCCCGGACAGTGAGTGACCTTAAAAATTCAGATAAAGCAGATATATTCAGATTTTCTCCAGCCATTGTTAAAAAAAAACAAGCTAAGAAAACTCGCTAGCTACCATTTGTTCAAGTGTTGAGGGGAATCTTTCTGCCTCCAGCTAAGCCCCGCCCACACAAATACGTCACCTTGTTTACCAACTGTAAAAGGGTCTATTAAACATGCAAGCCTAGCTCACTAAAATAGGCTACCACTTTTAATGCTCCGATACGAAGTAAACCAAGGTTTCTTTTGAATAACACACAACTCATATAAATAATAATGCACACCTAATAAATGTCAAATCTAAAATATGGTGTAGAGAAAATAGAAGCACAGGCTCATAGGCTTGACATGTATCCTGCTTGAATTCGTTCTAAGAAACACAAATAACTTCATAAGAACTGAACTTTCATCTGTAAATATTAAATATTTGAACTAGCCTACAGTGTTTCTCTTTCATTTTCCCTGACTGCAGCTGTCAAATGTGACACATCATTGAGGCAATTCTGATGGCTATTTACGAAAATGTGCTTTGTGCTTTTTTGTTAACTTAAGGTTAAAGCGTCACTCAGCAGTCAAAAACTGCAAATGCACTTTGCATACGCTGCGGCGGTAAATGTGGTGGCAGAAACTACATTTTGGTTGGCCACCTACTGCCGGTGATAATGTTATGATCAAGGCTCTGGACTCTAAGCATAACTTTTTTTCTATAAAAATGGCAGTGATAAATAACTTCTTTTATATTTAAATTAATTACATTAATGTTATTTTGATATTTAGGCAACACTAAATATTTTAACTGCTACTATGTGAAAGGAACACTGCTGTAAATAGCAACTCGTTTGTTTAAAATGTTTTCAAACCAAATGTTATTACACTTTTGTTCATATAGCAGTAAGCCTACTTTTAAATGGAAAAAGGCACACCACACTACTTTTGAATACATTTTTAGTTTTGTGTGTAACAATGCCATTAATTGCAATTAATCACAGACAATAATGTTATTAGTCACGATTAAAAATTATAATAATTGGTGTTATATGTATGACATAACTAGCCTGTTTTTATTTCTGTTTTATTTTATCTAACTTCACTTTAAGACATACTAATTATTTAAAAAGCTAAATGGTAGGTTTGGTCTTTCTCTTGTGGTGCAATTTGCCTGCAGGTTGGGATCTCACCTTAGCCCCTCACGTACTGAGTGCTATATCACCTCAGATATGTTCTACGTTGAGGTGCATTTGGATAAAGCAGGAAAGCTTGTGGATGTCAAAGTAGCCCACCATGGTGAAAACCCTATGGTGAGAGGAAGACTTATGTGGTTATTGTGGATAGCATAATAAAGTGGTATGTCTTTGCTCTGTGATCTTACTTTTTGTGATTTTTGTCTCATTGTCATGTAGAGTTGTCCTGAGCTGATACAACATTTAAGGTAAGTTGAGGGAAAGTAAATCTGCAAACTGGAATATGCTTAATGATATTTAGTTCCCTTTCAAACAGTCTCTCCCATTGCATATACACGCTTAAGGGGAAACTTTTTTTTACTCTGATACTGAAGCCTGTTTTGTTCATGTCCATGTACCTACACAAACATGTGGCACTTCAATTCACCAAAAGGGGGAGAAGCCAACTACTATATGTGTTGGCTCAGAGTATCCTTCAGGGACAAAGCTATCTCCTCGCTGGACTCTGAAGCAAGAAGTCGAAGCAAAGAAGCTTTCTGCTCGCTGTAGAAGAGGCCCTGGCAACGGAAGATCGCAGAGTGCCTTCTCCTGCACCATCGGGTGTATTAAAAAAGGAAATTTTCTGAGCAAATTTCTGCAATGTTGTTGCAAATGTCACATCATGAGTGTAGGGACCCCCTGCATGAAGCAGACAGGCACAGTGAGGGCATTGCTTGTCTGGGCAGTGCCTACGCTGAGGCTGCAGTCAATGGGACTGAATGCCCTCATTGCGAGAGCATGAGTCTCACCCTGCTTCACTCATGTATCGCCTTCTTCCACAGAGGCAGTCCTCCCCAGCCTGCTTCGCACATGAGTATCAGCGCCCTTTTGTTGGATGCAAGCGGCTTGGTTTCCTTCAGTGGATCTGAGGAGGATGTTGCCGCTGACAACTCAATGTCTTTAATGGCTTTCCTTATCTCAACCTATACACCCCAGCGTCAACATTGAGCTGTTGTGCATTCTCACCAAGGCTGTAGAGGATCTCGACCTCACTTGTTTGGCTCCGGAAGAGCCCGTCCCAGGGCCTTTTTATACAAGTGGATCCTGAAGGGACAGCATCAATGCTCCTCCATACTCCTTTGTGACATGGATGAATCTGGACTGAACCCTGAATCTTTAAAGAGCTTTGCACAGAGACTGGCTGTGCATGCTACAAAGGCCAGTGTGCAAGGCCATGACCAACTTCGACTTCACTTTCCTTGACTCCGCAGTCTCTCCATAGGGACTTTTTGCCCTAGCTGTGGATGGATTTGCTGAACAGTTTATGGCAGCTCAGAAGTCTTTGCAGTCAATTTGACACTTCCTGTTGAAACATTTCTGGTTGGTGGCTGCTGCAAGTCTCCAGAAGGTCGCTCCCTCAAAGATTCAGCCTCCTCCTAGATCTGAGACTGGGCTTTCAAGGCGGCAGAACTGAACACATTTCCCAAGTGCCAAGGACCACTCCCATATGTGACCCTGGTTCCTAAGCTTCAGAAGCCATTCTGATCAGTATGCGGAGAGGAGAGGGTTAAATCTAGCCGAGGCCAGACTTCACCCAAAAAAGCTTGCATCTGCTTTCCATTCCCCTGCCTTGTTGGCAATGAAAGCTCTGTTCAAACTGGACCTTCCCTTCAGTGCACGCCCATCAAAATTACCACTGTGATAGTGGACCCACATGCTCAAAAGAGTATTTTTACTCTTCTCACTACTATGTCAGTAAGTTTCCCTCCCTCATGCGGTGACCTGCCAGTCAGAAAACTAAAACCACTGGCCATCCGGCTTCAGACTTGGAAATCCATCCCAGATGTGTCAAGCCAGGTTGTAAAAACCGTAGAACAAGGTTACTTGCTCCAGTTTGCTTGCAGGCCACCTCGCTGCAGAGGTATTATTCAAACTTTGGTACAGGACCCACAGTGCTTTTGTTCTTCAGGGCGAAATGGAAACTTTGCTTGCAAAAGGAGCCATAGAGACAGTTCTCCCTGCGAACAGTGAGACAGGGCTTATCAATATACAGTTCTTCCATTTGTAGTGTTTCTGGCCCCACACACTTTTAGAAGTGCATGGACGGTGCTCTTTCCCCTCTGAGGCAGATGGGAATCAGTCACATTAATTACTTCGGCCATTGGCTTTTGCTAGCCAGGTCAGAACAGGAACTTATCTCCCACAGGTAGCTGCTACTCAATCATCTGGAGTGTTTTGGGCTAAAAATCAATATTGCCAATTTCTTTGTCAGGTACACAAACGTTAAGAAATCAGGCTTCAGTATCAGAGTAAACAGGAGTTTCCCCATGCATCTATACCCAACACTCCTTCCCTTATCTCAGGGAACCAAGGTAGTTTATGTCACCCAGTCAAATACACTGCACATAAAAACACTTATGCTTAGACACACACCTGCCTTAACACTGTGATACGTACTGATATAATAGCCAATTAAAACCATTTACTGATTATGGATGTTGTAAAAATTTATATAATCACCATAACTTCCTAGTTTATACTACGTGAGGCTTTCAGATTCAAGAATTCAGTTTTGTATTTTATGGTAACAACTAGGGATGTCAATGATTAATCGATGATTGATTAATTGTCGATAGGAGATGCAATCGATTAACGCTAACGATGGTTGGTTAACCGATTTAATGTTGGGCTGCGTGCAGCTCATGCGCAAAACACTTACGAGCAGCTGTGAGAGACGGTGACGTTATATAAATGCATCATCATCATCATTCATTCACTCATAATGGAAAAATTAAGCTTTTAATGTGATTTAAACTTTAAAAGTACATTAAAATAGAAGCAACACAAAGTTCTTCAACATGGAAAGCAATAGAAATGTAGTAACTAAGTCATTTCACCAGATAATTGTTTCATAACGTGCACTTTGCAGGGCTGCGAGACAGATCGGCTATTCATTCCTACAACTTGTTAAACCGTTCCTACGACTTATTAATTTGTGGCAACTGTTCATGTTTCACTAATTTTGTTCCTGAAAGGTCCCGTTTTTCGTGCTTTTTTGAAGTTTTGATTGTGTTTACAGTGTGCAATATAACGTGTTCATGTTTTGCATGTAAAAAAACAGTATTTTTCACACAATTCACCTATCTGTATACCACTGTTTTCACTGTCATAAAAACGGGCTGATGACTTCCTTGTTCTATGAAGTCCCGCCTTCAGAAATACGTAACGAGTTCTGATTGTGCCAGTGGTTCCTTTGTTGTGATTCGACACCAGCTGAGCGCAGGCTGCCCTCCTGGAAACACGATTAGGCTTTAGTTTAGTTTTGAGAAGCAAGTGGGCAGGAGCATGTGCTGGAGATGTACTTATAATCACAGGAGCGTTTTTACTGATGAGATGCACATGAAAATCACATTCGATTTTTTTGCACAGCCCTAACATCTAGATAAAGCTAAACAGCATTGCCCTTTGTGTAATAAGTTACAGAAACTGTTAAACGCACCAACTTAAATAATAAAATACACTTACCGGTTGTGGTCCATAAACAAGGACTTCTCCAGACAAAGAGGGAACTGCTCCATCTTTCAAGAATAATCTTTGTGCGAATCCGGCATTAAACTGATTGAGATTGAGGAAGTTGTCCTCAGCAAGCTGTCCTAAGCAAAATGTGCTGCACATAGTTTTACATGTGGATTATAATTTTCAGGAACAGAGTTGAACATAAATTGGAACCAATTTAGTTTAGCATTTAGTGTGAATATGGAAACAAGGCCTACCGGGATGTAGGGATGTAATGGTATGAAAATTTCACGATTATAGTGACCAAAATTATCAAGGTTATCAGTATGATCACGGTATTGTCATAATGAAAAAAAAAAAGCTCATACGTAAATCTCTTAACCAAGTTATATATTTAAAAATCAACAAACAACAAATAAAATGACTTTCTTTGCATAATCACTAAAACAATAACATTACCAATGATGTCCAGATTTTAAATGACAACTTGACTGACATTCAAGATTTTGGCATTCAAGATTTCAAGACTGAGATATCTAATGTAGGCTAAATGTTCAAATAAAGCTTTGAAAAAGTTTAAAGTAAACCTCACATTTCAGCCTTTAAGTAAAGATATGTCAAAATTATAATTGCTTAAATGGGGGGTGAAATGCTCTTTTTCACTCAATATCCTGTTAATCTTGGATTAGAGTAGTACTGCATCCTTCATAACTCCAAAAAGTCTTTAGTTTTATTATATTAATAAGATAAAAATAGTCTGTACCGTTTTTTCCCGGAAAAACACGAATGCCTGGAGGCACGACGTGTGGGCGGAGCTAAAGAATCACGAGCGCCAGTAGGCTTTTGCGTTGAGAGCATATGGAAACTGTGACATTACCTTGAGGAAAAAAACATCATCCAAAACAATCCATGGCTAACAGTCAGATTCAGCCGTATATTTATGATCCAGAATCAGATCCAGAGGCTGAAATTTAACAAGAGCAGCAGCAGCAACAACTACAGCAGGACGTCTCTATGTAGGATGAATTGAAACTGTATATATTTGCTTAGCGGTTTTGGAAAATGACCAAGTTCCACTTTGTCGTCTTTTTTTTTTTTTTTTCTTTAAAGGTGTACAAGTGGGAAGTGCAGTTTGATGCCAACATCGCATGTTGTTTACTTTGTGCTTACACGCCGATAGCTAAGTTAACAACACAGAGATATTTGAAGCAGTTTTACTCACCGCCTGCGGTTCCAACACACGATCGTGACCCTTTTTCATTGGGAATGCATTATCCTTAATAAGGATATAATAAATAAACGATATGCAAATCCGGCGTCAAACTGAGCCTTGTTTGTAAAACAAGCATCTTCGAAATGCAGGGAACAAACAAAAACACTTATAAAAATAAACTCCATCCACTGGTCCCTTAATGCTGTTTTTTTTTTTTTTTTTTGGGTAATCTGTGCAGGGTTGTCTTGCCCTGGCAACCAAAAACACACTTCTTTTGTGACATTTTGGTCTCTCGCTCTGATCGGTGAATGTCTCCGCTCTGCTCTACGGGAGCGCGCGCTCTTCCGGGAGAAGTGCCCTTAGGGCCCATATAAGGAAATTCCGCTCCATCTAACGTCACACAGACCCATACTCGAAAAAAAACTTTACGAAACTTGTGACAAACCGGAAGGAGTATTTTTTGAACAGAAATACTCTTTCAAACGTACAACTTAATGTTTGAAACTTTGTCCATGTTTAGCATGGGAATCCAACTCTTTAAAAGTGTAAAAAACTCAGTATGCATGAAATAGCATTTCACCCCCCCCCCCCCTTTAAAGAGCCACACAGATGGGAAATCAAAAATTACCTGTATTACAGTGTATGATATAGCTGTCCATCTGTGTAAACAATGTGCAAAGTAATTAAACCAAAAAGTACACAATTTATAAAGTTATTGGCTTCTAAAGTAAGGAGTCGACTCTGAATCGCTGAAAGGAGTCGTTATAGATTTCAAATCTTTTGCCCATCTCTATGTACGTCACTAGGAACACTTTGCATAATAATCTCTGCCTACCGTCTTGGGAGAAATGGAACTCTGACCTGCCCCACCCCCACACACAGACGCTCTGGTTGGTGTGATAGCATCATGTCGAGGAGACAGTGTGTTTTTAATTGTAAAGGCAAGTTTGTTTTATTTTCACTGCCAAAGAATGAAGATCAGAAGAACCAATGGCTAAAATTCATTTTTACCACAATACCAGAGCAGTACAACAAATCCCTTTTGTTGTGTTCACAACATTTCACTGATGACTGCTTTTCTAATCTCGGTGAGTACAGCGGGATTTTCAAAGCATTTGGCCATAAAAGAGGGTTCATAACCAACTTTATTTAGAACAATGAGCATCTCCGAATCACAGCGCGAAGTATGATTATGAAGTTATGTGTTTGTTTTCTCCCGAGCGTCTTTTCAGTATGTGTGCTGTCTGCAGCCTGTCTGCAGCTGATCGTCATGTACAAACACGTCATTAAAATGAAGTGTAACTCTGTGAATACTCAACGAAGAGACATGAGAGAGATATCTATGAAAAGCTTGACATGTCCACTTTAAAACTAACAAGTGCTGCCGAAAACAGATATTCTGTGATAAAGTAATCCATATGAAAACAACGCGATGTCTGTTTTTCATGTCTCCCTTCACTATATCTAATGTGACCACGCCCCCGCGCTGAACGCGCTATTCAGATTCAAACTGAAGTGCGCAGCTTGAATACACCCACACAGAAGAAAAAGCAGCGAGACTGTTCACGTTTTTTACTTTACTGTTTGCTTCGCGGTGAGAGGAATAAGACAAACAGATGCTAACGCATAGTTTACCGTGGAGGTGTGTGCGGAACAACCAATCAAAACTGACTATGTTAGTTGACCAATCAGAACACAGTATGCTACCGAAAGGTGGGGTTTAAGGAAACTGAATCTTTTGAACAGCCTCGCGAGAACCGTTTGGGGATCTCTGAGAATTGAGGTAATTTTAAAATTATATTTTGACAAAATGACAATGTTTTTTTAACCTTGGATGGATTTAAACCTAATGTACAGGACTTATAAACAGTGATAGGAAGCTTAGAATTTTCATCTTACTCTTTAATAAACCTTCGTGATCAAAACAGCATTGCTATTAAGAAGAACACTTCCTTTGGGTCAACAGTTCTAAATTCAAGTCCCCCCCCCATCTCTGCATATTTCACATGTCTCTCTTTGTTAACGCACCTGATTCAGATAATCAGCTCATTAGAAGTGAGCTCTGTACATGAACTGTTCTCATTGACATGATCCCTATACAGTGTTGCTTGCTCCCTACTCTGAACATTCATTCACGGATTTGCACTGTGCAACGTCTTCACACACAGACATTTAAATTCACATCTCGCACGAGAGTATGTGAGCGGAGTGGAGCGACAACACATTCCCCTCAGCGCTCCACGCATTCAAAAATTACTCCTGGTTCACTTTTCCCCACTCCCCACGGCACTCCTCACTCCACTGATCAGCAACACAGCTCCGCAACCAAATTATTTCACTATGCTTGAAAAAATCTATTTTGTTCAGAAATTTTATTAAAAGAAATATACATGCATAATACTAGAAGAGTAGTTTTATAACATGGTTTATTGGAACACTACAATTAGCCCAAGTCCATATTAAATGATTAATTGACGGCTCTACAAAACGTCTCTCTCTACTAGGGCTGGGTACCGAACTTCGATGCCTCGATGGTATCGAACTAAAAATTCCGATACTATGAGTATCGAAAAGTTATTTATCTTTCGGTGCCAAATTTCGGTTCTAAAAGCCAAGTGGCCGTGTTTTTATAACATTTTTTTTATACAATTTTTTTTTTTCGCCAAGCGGCTGTGTCTGTGTGAGCTTGTAGTATAACGTGCATGTAAAGACCCTCAATTCGCCATGATTGGCTGTCCACCACCACATGACGTGACAGGGAGGATTTCTGAAGATACTCGCAGTCACACAAAACACAACTGTAGTTGTTTTTTCTCAAAACGTTTCCGTTTTACAATGCCAAAGAGGTCTAAAGTGTGGCTACACTTTATAAAAGTGGATGCAGAGTCAGCAAACTGCAACATATGCAATAAGAGTATTGCAACCAAAGCCAGTGTTAATGAAGCATTTGTTTGGATGAGGGCTTTGCCCTCCCCTCCCTGTTTACTTTGGTCAGTTACATTGCGTATCTTGAAACATGCCCCCTTTCACGTCTTCTAAAAAACAGAGAGAGACAGACAGATTTATCCGGTACAGCGAATTTCTCTAAGCAGCAGGCCACTGTATACGTTCATTTAAAACAAAACCGACTGTGTTTACGAGAATACTTGCAGAGACAATTATTTTGATTATAATTGTGTGTGTATGTGTTCATTCAGAAGTTACGATACGCGAAAGATGAATTCATTCTCTGTACGCACATTGTCTGAAATGCTGCTCTCAGCGTGTGCTTTGATTGAGTGCACACAAGCTCAGAACGAGCGCGAATTGTTTAAAACTTTTGAATCTGCAATATTTACAAACAAGTGCAAAACGATCAGCTGCGATCCGTTTCACCCCTTCAAGCGAGTGAACAACGCGAATCAAGTTAGGAATTTTACATCACTATTCACGATAGCCCATCGGACTGGAAAACACAATAGCCCCTGGACGTGGGGCTAACGATTTTGTGAGCCCTGCACCTCAGATCTATACAGAAACACTGATTTCCACACTGGTTTCGTTAAACAAAATAAATTATTATTTTAAAAGATTGACTCAAAAGAATCACCGGTTCACTAATCAGATCATGAACTTGTATTATCGAGCCAAAGATTATCTATTATTGAACATCTCGAATGAATAAAGATTTCAAGTTCATCTGTAAAGCACATAAAGCTATCGGTTGAGTTTATATACTTCTATTTCATGAATGATTCGTATGGTGTGAGTTCTAGAAGAATGTTTGTGTCTTAATGAACATGAACAGCTGCTGTTTTTTGTTTTATTTTTTGTTTTTCAATGGAGGATCAGTTACCCTATTGGTTAAAATCCCCAAACTGTTTACTTAAATATTAAATTAATACATGACATCAAAACAGGGGCGTTTGCGTGGGCTGCTGTGGGCCAGAAAGTCCAGGGCAACTTTTTGGTCCCAGTCCGGCCCTGAATGGCGCACCCCTATCCAAAAAGCTGTATTGTATTAATAACGTTATCCTGAGTGTGAAGTGTTACCAGAATTTGTTTTAATTAAGGTGAAAAATAAAAGTTGTGTGTTTAATGTATTTGTGTTGATGTTGAAATGGATTTTAAAACATATGGTATCGAAAAAAGTATCGTTAGGAACCGGTATCGAAACTGAGGTATCGAAATTGACGCCGGATCGAAAGATTTTGAACAATACCCAGTCCTACTCTCTACTATAGCAGAGCTGAGAGTAGTCACTTCAAAAACAGAGAATATGCTGTAACTTTTCAGTTTTATTTTCATTCCTGAATGTATGCGCGCTCTGTAAGCTATATTATGTACAAGTTTGTGTGCTCCGTCCATGTGCAGCAATGCAGCAGCAAATTAGTTTCGAGCTGAGATTAACAAACTGTACAATTTACAATATGCTTTAACCTCACACACTCATCCCTAATTATGTTTTAATGTGTGAGTTGGCATAATTTGTGCTCATGACGGAGTGGTAGTGGAGTGTTCTCGGAGCGAGTGAAAACCTCAATGCTCTGGCTTTCAAAAAATATGCTCATAGCTCCAGACAAAATCCACTCCCAAAGTCGTGCACACTTCAATGCACTTTGAATGGAACATATAGTCTATAGTACGTTCACTTTGAAATGGAATCATGGCAGAATATCCACTTCACAGGGCACTTACGTTTGAATAGAACAAATGTCTGAAGCCATTATAGAAACATACTAAATGCGCAGAGCAGGGGGGTGCGGGGACTAGAATTGAGAACCGCTGCCTTAGGTAAGCTATTACATTGAACAAAGATGAAAACAAAATGCCATCATATAGTCAGTCAAATCCAGGGCTCTGGACCAGTTCAAGGAACGAAAATCGGAAACGAATGAAATTTTGACAGAAACGAAATGACATTTTATAGTACCAAACAGAATTTAAAATTAACCAGTTAATAATGTTATTTTATCGTTCAATTATATATTTAAAATTTGCTGTCAACCAATCATGAATTCCAACAGTACAGCATATGCAAATGTGACGCTGAAGCCAACAAGGGAAATGTCCGCTCATCTGTAAAGTCATCAAAGGCAAGTCTCAATGGCAATGCACCGCCTTCGGGGGCCGGGTTAAGACCAAATTGGGCCTGATGCTGCAGCGCAAAAAGGGCCTTTTTTTTCTCGCTGTTGGTGCATGTGCATTCGACACTCAAGTGCAAGCATGCTTAGCCTTTCCTGTTCAACTGAGGACTGCAGCTCTCCTTTGATTATTCCCAAATTTGAGAAGCTCCTCTCACAAGAGACATTGGACACCATAATGCACAGATAGATGCGCAACCCAATTTCGACATTTGGAAACATCTGAGAAAGTTTCAACGATGACAAAAGCTTATACAAGCTCTGCTGATTCGTACACAGTCACCGGTTTCTGAGTGTGCATGAATGCAGCAAACTGTATCCGCTAATTTTGACCCATTAATAATCAGTTAAACGGTTTAAAAAGACATTTATTTTCAGTAAATTATCAAAATATTCAAAAAGGTTGGATGCAAGGTTAAAATATGCTATGCATATATATATATATATATATATATAAATAAATATATATATATATATATATATATATATATATATATATATATATATATATATATATATATACACACACACATATATACAGTGTTGGGGTAGTTACTCAAAAAATGAAATTAGTTACTAGTTCTGTAAATTGTAATGAGATTACTTTACTAGTTACTCTATTTGATAAGTAACTTCACTACTTATTACTTTACTCTTTTACATTTTTTAGGGAGTTTTTTCCAAATTCCGTTTTCCGTTTTAATTTTTCTGGATTCCATTTTTTTGTTTTATTTTTTTCTCAACTCCTTTTTAATGGTTAAATTTAATTGTATTAATCAAAAGGCATGTTTAATTAATTTAAATCACACTTATACATTTTCACAGCAATTTATTAAAAGTAAAAAAAAAAAAAAAAACATGTTTAGGGCCCTATGAATTTTTTTTTTTTTTTCAACATATGTTTGATTTTTTTTTTAGCATGTGTAATTATTTAAATGCATAAAAACAACTTCATTCATTTTTTTCATTTCTTAAAATAGCCTTATGAAATGTTTTTCCCCCCTCAGAAATTCTTTTGTGTATTTACATTTTTCTGGTTATCAAATAAAGACATAAAACATTAATTTAGATTTTCTTTTAAATATTGAAAATTGAGCAAACTTTATTTTTTGGTAAACAAATGGGATTTACTTTTAAAAATAAAACATGGAATAAATGTTAAGCAGGAGATGCTTTCAAGTTTGAGAAATAGAGGTTTCCCCAGTAACAGCTGTAAACAAAGCAGCGCTGAGCTCACACGCAGCTTTATCAGGCATATAACATGCAAGTCTTCCTTCAGAAACAGCTTCACCTTAGATTTTGTTTTTGGATTGATGTTTTCATAGCCTAAACTTTAGAGGATTTGTTTTGGAGAGAAACTAATAACTGTTTTTATAATGTTTGTAAACATTTTACTTTAGACTACAGGCATTTTAGCCTTCATTATTTCGGAAATTAATAGTGCTAATAAAATACGACGTGAGCCTTTCTTTTTACTCTCAAAACGCTCAAAAACTCTCAAAAAAGTGCTTTTTTTTTTTTTTTTTTTTTTTTTTAAACAATGCAGCAAACATTTTTAAATATCTTAAAATACTTTGATATATTTAGGGTGTTGATAGATTTATTTATTTATAAGTAGCTTACATTTGGCCAAAATCTAGAGAAGATGATCCTGTATTGGCTGTAACTAAGCGTTGGAGCTCTATTTTTTCCTTTTCTTTTTGAGTAAAGAAAACGCTATACTTTATTATTATTATTATTACTATTATTACTATTATTTATCAAATTATAGGCAAAGAACATTTTTTTTTTTTTTTTTTTTTTAAATAACGTTATTAACAGGTATTTCTTCCACCTGGAACGGGTTTAGGAATGGTAATAATATCAGAGGAACGCAGAACAGAAACGTTTACATATAGAATTCTCCTCGAAGTGAACCGATCGAATAATTTTTTGGTTTTCAAGACCTGGTCAAAACCTTCAGAGGTACATTCATATAATTCATTAATTCATATATTCATTTGAATAATTCCCTTAGTACTCTTTTACAACCTCCCAGGTTTTCTGCCCTGTTTTGACTCAAATTGAACTGCGACTGTTACTGAAAACTGTTTTCTTTATGCAGACAGTATTCATTTATCGCCAGTTGTTCAAATAGCAGTAATCTAATACGGTTTTAATGATTATAAAAACATGAAATGGTAATACTAACCTCGGGGAATTTTATCATTAAAAAAAACATTTTCTGCAACAGGATCCAGCAGGATCAAACTAAGTACTGGTCATAATAAAAATGGTTTATGTTTTTCAGCAGCACCGATGGAAGCAGTTCTCAGACTGCACAGCACAGCCACACAAGCCAAAATTACATTTGAAATTATTTTATTTTAAATGCCATAATGTCAAACATTGCAATTGTATTTTAAAATACAACAATGAGCACCAGGAAACAATCTAAAAAGGCGCGTTCAGCGGTGAATAAAATGATCTCAAATGTATGGCACGCTCTCTTCATTTTATCAATTGATCATAATCACATCTATTAATTTTATAATCCTGCTACTAACATTTTTATTCAAATTAAACCCCATTTGATTTGGGTGAGAAAGCGTTTTTTTGTTGTTGGTGATGGTTTTTTGAGTGGGTTTTGCAAATCCCGTCATACTGCGCTGCTTCAAAAAGCGCATTTTGCCGCATTAAGGTTTATGATTAATCGATTAATTGATTGTTAATTTAAACGACGGTCGATAATGGAAATGATCGAAAATTGACATCCCTAGTAACAACTGTAAAGTTGTCACTGGGAAAGTAATAAATGTATTTAATTTTACCTTTTTCCTTTTTCTTTTTTTTCTTTACAGAGACAAACATTTTGATGAGTTTTCCAAACACCTGAAGGGCTTGGTCAACCTGTACAAGCTTCCTGGAGACAAGTGTGGTTTCCCCCTTTTTTTTTTATTATTATTTATTAGATCAAATTCTTTCAGTTCCTGATACAATTTGCGTTTTAATTTATATATTTTTTTCTCTTTTTGTTTCACAGCAAATTAAAGACAAAGATGTACTTAGCACTTCAGTCTCTGGAGTTAGACCTCACCAAGATGATGCATATGTTCAGGTACACGGATTTGTTTTTTCTTTGTCAAGAATAAATATTCTGCCCTACAGAAGTAAAAAAAAAAAAAAAAAGCACCATTTTGGACATGGCACTATTCTAGTTCTATGTATGGTATAGACCATTTCAAGGATGAACACAACAAACTCATTGGAATGCTACTGTGCTTGTCTGCACCTAAAGCATTTCTGGTAGCCATTTTTAAATCTCAGATCTGTGAAAACAAGCATATACTTAAGTCTAGCGAAAACACAATAGAGGTATTTAAAGAAAAAAAGTGATTGAAATTACCTGATCCTTTAAATCTGACTATAACGTGAAGACTTACAAAGAACATCAAACTTTTGCTTGAATAGTCTTCCAGATGGCTTAAAGCTCAATATCTGATTGATGCTACTTGCATGTCTCTCAACAGTGGCAAAAAGAGTACGAGTGTCATTAAAGTTGCTGTTTGTAAGGTTTGAGAATAAATTCTGTCTAGCTGTGGCTAGTTTCACATTAAAAGCATGAAGGCAGTCTTTATAGATGCTATAGTGAATTTCAAGTTTTGTCTTCCGCCACATTCGCCCAGCTTTTTTTTTCTGCATTGTCTTTTCATAGTCTGAGCTGCTGTTAGCAGGGTTCCCACCCTTCTTGAAAGTACTTGAAAGTACTTGAATTTCAGACATATGGATTCAAGGCCTGGAAAGTACTTGAAAACTAACATAGGTCCTTGAAAGTGCTTGAATTAAATTTGAAATCAGTTTTGTTTGTGGTGCTATTTTTTAAATTGTCCAATATGTGCTTCTGTCAAAAACAGAACTAAACACGGGAGGTTATCTGTTTGATCTCTGACGTGATCATGCGCAGCACCGCAAAGTTGATTCTGTGCTTGATCGATCTAATATTTTTAGTTTTTTTAAATGTTGTCAATTTAAGTAGCAAATCAGAATAGCTAAAAAAATCAATGCATATATTTTGAGACAAAGGTCTTTTTTATGATTTTCAGTTTTATGATAATTAAAGCAACGATTTTTAAATAACGAAAGAATATGTAAATGTATGGTATTTAGGGTGAAAAGCGACCCTGCTGTAGTTACTAAAGGCGCCGTGATTAACATAATAATTAATAGACTGCTGACTTTTCCATTTGTTGACATGATATGGTTAGGTTCAGTTGCTATTATGTTGGGTGTCCTTGGAGATGATCACCATGTTTATAATGAAACCATCATATTTAAAAACATGATATTAACCCTTGTGCATTGTTCAAATTCACTACCCTTTCGTTATGTTCGGGATGAAAACATCCACTCAATTGAACTGTAAAAATGTATCAAATAAATATATATATATATTTTTGCATAAATCTATTAATCAACCTCAGTCTTGATCAAAACTACCAAATGTTTTTTTTTTTTTAATCCAAGATTTTAACTCTTTAATTGCCAAGTTCATAAATGATGTCACTGATTTAGGGGGGGGGGGGGGGGACAAACAAAATTACTTATTTTCAATATAAATGAATAGTGGCTGGATTTTTTTTTTTTTAAATACTTTTTATAACAGTCTTGGGCATGTCAAAGATTAGTAGCAACATTGGCTTTGATGCATTGATAGTTTTTATGCAGCATTAGATTTAAAATTTTTCTCCCTCATTTGTTGTTGGTGGCTGTTTTTCCTCATTGACTTCCATTATAATTACATTTTTTGATTGCAAAGCCATGACAACATATAATCATGCATTCTTGATTGTTTGTGGTTTTCCCTTTTGGGAAGAGGTAAAATTTGTTATTTTTACAGTTGAACACTAGGTGGGACAATTAACCCTTTAGATAGGCCTATGCAAAATAAGGCTTGGTTTCTGGCTTGTATATGGAGTTATATGGAGTATAACAGCAAATTATAGTGTTTGTGTGTGTGTGAGATTCTTGATTGTTTGTGGTTTTCCCTTTTGGGAAGAGGTAACATTTGTTATTTTAACAGTTGAACACTAGGTGGGACCATTAACCCTTTAGATAGGCCTGTGCAAAAAAGGCTTAGTTTCTGGTTTGTGTATATATAGCGTGTTGTCGCGTAAAAGTTAGTGAAGGGAGATGTAAAGGCTGGACATTGCGTTGGATTCATATGGATTACTTTATTACTTAATATTTGTTGTTGATAAGACTTGCTTAGTTTAAAAGTAGACAACTCAAGGTTTCTATAGAAATATCTCTCATATCTCTTTGTGGAGTATTTGTTGAGTTTCAGTTCATTTTCATGACGCATTTCTAAATGAAGATCACGCAGACCAAGGCTGCAGACAGCGCGCACTGTTTGTTTTCTTTATTTTATAAATGCACAAAGTTTTCTCATTATGTTTGCATACAAATAAAAGTAGACCCTTTACAGATTCGATTGATGTATTGCTCTTAACTTTATGACCAAAACTAAAAGTGCAATTTAAGTTATTTTTGGCGATATGCCACAAAACGCCTATATGCATAGACTAAACAAAAAAATATATTTTTTTTATTTTTCAAAATGCAGAAAAAAATTATTTTAGCTTAAAGGGTTATTCCAGTCGCACGATCCTTCAGAAATAATTCTGATATTCTGATTTGCTGCTAAAAAAAACATTTATTATGATAATGTTGAAAACAGAGTGTAATTTTTTCAGGTTTCTTTGATGGGTAGAAAATTCAGAAGAACAGCATTTATCTGAAATAAAAATTTTGTAAAATGATGTCTTTATCATCCTTTCTAAATAAAAGTATTCATTTCTATAATTTATTTACCAAAAAATAGACAAAAGACAAAAAACAGACTCTAAGCTTTTGAATGGTGTAGGGTATAATGTTGCGAAAGCTTTTTGTTTCACATAAATGCTGAATTTTGGATCCTTCTATTCATCAAAGAATACTGAAAAATGTAGCATCTGTTTTAAATATTGATCATTAGCAAATCATCATATTAGAATGATTTCTGAAGGATGTGACACTGAAGACTGGAGTAATGATGCTGAAAATACAGCTTTGATCACAGGAATAAATTACAATTTACAATAAGTTCAAATAGAAAACCGTTATTTTAAATAGTAAAAATATTTCACAATTGCTTTTGCTGTACATTGGATCAAATAAATGCAGGCTTGGTGGGCAGAAGAGAATTCTTTAAAAACATTAAAAATCTTAAAAAAAACTGTAGACTGGTAGGCTATATTGATTACAGAAATATTATATTGTAATGTTTTATATTATATTGTAATGTTATATATATATGTGTGTGTGTGTGTGTGTGTGTGTGTGTAATTTCTGTCCCCCTCACTTCTGAAAAGATGGCTACGCCCCTGCACGTCTTTATTGAGTGAATGTGCAAATGTTTAATGTTGAAAGGTTTTACTATGTTATTAAAACATTTAACAGCTTTTTTAAAAAAAAAAGCTGAGAAAAATGTATTCTTAATTTAAAAACTCTTTAAAAACCAGTGTAATACATCTTTAACAATATTTCAGAAACTGCATTTGAATATTACCAGTATTGAATTTCAAGTCCTTTAAACACGACTGTCTTAAATGGTTTAATTTTATAAAACCTACACATTCAAAACATCATTATTAGTCTGACGTTTATGTAAATATTAAGTGTAAGTGAAATGGTAAGTACAGTAAGGACTTTCATGATGTTATGTGCTGGGAGTGTGAATTTCAAAGGTGCTTGATCTGGTGTTCATAAAAGTCTGTGTGTTAGTCTTCTCCAAACTGATTTCTGTCTGTTTTCTTATTGACTATTATTGGAGCAATATCATCAATAACATTCTTAACTTTTGAGTTGAAGGAATCAAGGAGAATATCAACAGAGTCTGCAGAAATGCTTGGTGTTAAAGATATAGCCTCCATAAATAGTACACTTGTTTTCTCGTTAATGCATCTCCTTTTGACAGAGACCGATCTAGATTTAGTGGTAGCAGAGATGAAAATATCAAAGAAAATACAGAAGTGAAAATACAGTGCTATGTCCTTAATAACAATGGATGAAATGTTTAGACCCCTACTGATAATTAAGTCTAGAGTGTGTCCACCTTTGTGTGTGGGTCCATGCACATGCTGAGTCAAGTCAAAATTGTTTAGAACAGTTATCATTTCTTTTGTAGTTTTATTTTCTGCATTGTCTATGTGAATTTTCAAACTCTGAGGAAATCATTGATAACATTTCTGTGACCTCTTCAACAAAGGCTGGAGAGTATTTTGGAGGCCTGTAAATAATAATAAACAGAATGCGTGGAGCACCTTTCAGTACAATCCCTAGATATTCAAAAGATAAGTACTGACCAAATGACACTTGCTTGCATTGATATTAAACTGCAAAATACTATTTAAATATTACTCCTGCAAATTCTACATCTCTGTGGGTGACGGGCGCAGATAAGCAGGAGCTCGCTGTTTTGTAGTCTCTGCCGTGTATCAATATATGAGGACACAAACACACAAACTGTCACTTCATGAGAATTTACTGATTCATTTGAGAAAACTGTCATATCATAAACACAGACACTCAAAGATCTTCATGGCAACCCATCAAAATAAATGTTCAGTTTAACATGAGTAAATTGACTGTATATTATGCTACTGTTGTAGCCTCGAGTAGATTTAGCTATGTCTCTATGTAGTAATTATAATACGTCTCTATTAATAATATTAATTATGCCTAGATGGTTGCTTGTTTTTTACTTATCTGATTAATATATAATTTTTTTAATATTCCTAGACTTATTTGTTGCAGTATTTTATACAGTTATATTGTAAAACTAAAATACCTTTTTTAGTTTGCGGGTTTAGATTTTTTGCTGCATTTGAAGTTCTTTTTCGCTTAAAATAAATATCACTGTCAAATTCATGTCATATAATAAAAATACTGTAATAAATACAGTAGTTCACCATGTATTTGTTCATGTTTTATTAAGGGATAAGTCTGAAGCACACCATAAAATAATTCTAGCAATGTACACAGGGCTAGTAGTATATACAGCTGTATATACAGATACACACCTAGGTACCGGATCAGTACTCTGTAACGGCCGATAACCTGAGCCCAGGTATCGGAATCGGTATCAGGAAGAGAAAAAGGGTGTCGGAACATCTACTGGTTTTTAGGATTCTTTGGAGAATAAAAGAACAGCATTTATTTAAAATAGAAATGTTTTGTGACAAAATACACTGCAGTTCAAATCTTTGGGGTTAGTAATTTTTTTTTTTTTGGCAACAAAATGAATGCTTTTATTGAGGATGTTAAAATGCTAAAAAGTGATTCAAGACTTGTTTTGTAAGAAAATATATGTATTTTGAATAATTATCTGCCAGCATTTATCAGTCAATCCTGTAAAAAGTATCACGTTTCAAAAAAATATTAAGCAGCATAATTGTTTCCAACTTTGATGATAACAGAGTATCAAATCAGCCTGTTTGAATGTTTTCTGAAGGATCATGTGATATTGAAGACTGATGAAAATGCAGCTTTGCATCACAAAGTATATTAAAATAGAAAACCATTATTTTTAATTGTAACTATTTCACAATATTACTGTTTTTGTCTATTTTTTTATCAAATAAATGCAGGCTTGATGAGCATAAGAGAGCAATGTGTCCAAACTTTGTGACCACTAATGTATCCAAAGTTTTGTACTATATGTTAACAAGGACATCCTCTCACTTTCAACTGCTTTTATGGCAGTGTGAATATTTGTATGAATATAAAATGGGATAAACAATTTATATAAAAATATAACAACAAATGAGACATCAACATAAACATGTTTCACAGACATTTGACAAACAGAAATGGATTAATGAGTCTCTGGACAAAGGAGAATCAATAACAAAAGCAGAAGTTGCTATCTGGCCTGGCCATCAGCAGCTTTAAGTATTACATTGCATTTCATCCTCAAGATCTCAAACACATCTGGGGGTTCATATGGTCACATGTGGTTTGGCACTGCAGGACGATGTCCTTCTTGTCTTCCTGCTATGTCTTAGGTGTCTTGCATTACAGATTATGGCTTTCCTAAATAAAAAAGTAGAAAAACAATTATTTAATTAAATGCAAATATTTAAAAATAATACAATTGTTTAAAACATCAGTATATTTTTAAATAAACTTTTGCCAAGCTTAAATTGTTAGTTCACACAAAAATGAAAATTAGACTGTTATACTCACTCTCATAACATCCTAGGTGTACGTGATTATGAATGCGCACACTTTGCCTTATACACCTACGATGCCTCGAGGGTAAGTAAAACTAGCTAATTTTCATTTTTGGGTGAACTAACCCTAGTGTTGAAAAAGAAAAAAAAAATTTGTCCAGAATGCGCTTGACCACTAACCGAAAATATCCCAAGGAACAAAGATATAACTTCTTTAAACCGACAAATAGCCGGCGAAATTGTCTATTACTCCATTATTCCTTAAAATATAGTACATAAATATGGTAATCAGTAACCCTTTATCTGCTGATTCTTGTGCTGAAGACTTTGCTTGGTTGCAAACTGTTGTCACAATGCTACATTTTAACGTGTGAAAACAATACCATTATGTGGTCTGATGTTAATTTAACTAAATTCTAGACAAACACAATCTAACAAAATGAGTAACACACAAACAGTTGAGTAGACATTAACAGTCATGAATTGCTGTGCAGATATATACCCATGTTAAATTTCTTGATACATTAAAGAATTCATTGTTCTTTTGGTAGCTATGTTTATCATGGTTTCTTCAGTGGCAGCATTATCATTCTTTCTAAAGAAATGCCTTGAGGCAGCCAAAAAGCTTTAAAGAGCCACACAGATGGGAAATCAAAAATTACCTGTATTACAGTGTATGATGTAGCTCTCCATCAGTGTAAACAATGTGCAAAGTAATTAAACCAAAACTTACACGATTTATAAAGTTACTGGCTTCTAAAGTAAGGAGTCGACTCTGAATCGCTGAAACGAGTCGTTATAGATTTCAAATCTTTTGCCCATCTCTATGTACGTCACTAGGAACACTTTGCATAATAATCTCCGCCTACCGTCTCGGGAGAAACGGAACTCTGACCTGCCCCACCCCCCACAAAGACGCTCTGGTTGGTGTGATAGCATCATGTCGAGGAGACAGTGTGTTTTTAATTGTAAAGGCAAGTTTGTTTTATTTTCACTGCCAAAGAATGAAGATCAGAAGAACCAATGGCTTAAAATTCATTTTTACCACAATACCAGAGCAGTACAACAAATCCCTTTTGTTGTGTTCACAACATTTCACTGATGACTGCTTTTCTAATCTTGGTGAGTACAAAGCGGGATTTTCAAAGCATTTGGCCATAAAAGAGGGTTCATTACCAACTTTATTTAGACCAACGAGCATCTCCGAATCACAACGCGAAGTATGATTATGAAGTTGTGTTTGTTTTCTCCCGAGCGTCTTATCAGTATGTGTGCTGTCTGCAGCCTGTCTGCAGCTGATCGTCATGTACAAACACGTCATTAAAATGAAGTGTAACTCCGTGAATACTCAACGAAGAGACATGAGAGATATCTATAGAAAGCTTGACATGTCTACTTTAAAACTAAACAAGTGCTGCCGAAAACAGATATTCTGTGATAAAGTAATCCATATGAAAACAACGCGATGTCTGTTTTTCAAGTCTCCCTTCATTATATCTAATGTGACCACGCCCCCGCGCTGAACGCGCTATTCATATTCAAACTGAAGCGCATGGCTTGAATATACCCACACAGAAGAAAAAGCAACGAGACTGTTTAAGTTTTTTATTTTACTGTTTGCTTCGCGGTGAGAGGAATAAGACATAATTCACCCCAAACAGATGCTAACGCATTGTTTACCGTGAAGTCGTGTACGGAATAATCAATCAAAACTATGTCAGTTGACCAATCAGAACACAGTATGCTACCGAAAGGTGGGGTTTAAGGAAACTGAATCTTTTGAACAGTTTCGTGCGAACTGTTTGTGGATCTCTGAGAATTGAGGTCATTTTAAAATGATATTTTGACAAAATGACAATGTTTTTTAACCTTGGATGGATTTAAACCTAATGTACAGGACTTATAAACAGTGATAGGAAGCTTAGAATTTTCATCTTACTGGCTCTTTAAATCAGGTCATCCTTAAAGAGTAACTAAACCAACTTTTTTTAGTTAATGATCTATAAGAATGGGGCTTTATTAGTGCTGTTCATTGTTTCGAGTAACTTTTTTAACATTTGAGTATAAAGTGTTTTAATTCTACAATATATGGTGTAAAAACGTCTGAGTGCTGCCCTCTTCAGGTTGAACGGTGGCTAATGCAGTTGATTTTTCCTATTGGATGTTGCGGTGGCAAGTGACATAAGCGGTTGCAGGTGATGTAAGCAGTTTCCAGCTCACCACGCCCCTTGGTACGAGCTACCATGCCCTTGGCAGTATAAAACCATCTTGTTCCGTCAAAATCACTGTAGTGAGTCAGGAGTTGGAATTGCCAGTATTGAAAACAATCAAGATAGATTATTATATCATCTATTTAGCATATAAATTATATAGTTATTTAGATCTTCAAGTTAGCGTAGATTTATCTGTATTTAGTACAGTGGTCAGGATGGTACGCAGGTGTAATGTTGCTGGTTGTGACAGCACTGCTGGACTGCATAGTTTTCCAGCAGACTTTAAAATTAGGCGCCAGTGGTTGCATGCACTTGGCCTAGAAGACCGTGAGTTCCTGCCTAGAGCTGGAGTGTGCAAACTGCATTTTACACGGGATTGCTTCTCCAACGCAATGGAGGTGGAGATGGGCTTTTCCACACAGCTTGCGCTGAAAAGCGACGCGATGCGGGAGTTAAGACCGCAGTTTGAGCCAGTTGCTCGAATTGATATGAACAGAGACCTCGACATCCTCCACTTCAGGTGAAGGTAGGTGAGAAAAGTCCTCTACTTCAAATGATCGCTCTGTTGCAAAGCTACTTGCGTCATTACAGTCACTCTCCATTTTAGCATCTCTGACAGCAGCTGTCAATCAATCCGTCACTCCGGGTCTCAGGTTCACGCCGCACTCACTCAGCCCTGCCCTCGGTTCGTCCCCTCTATCTCCGCTGTGATATATATAAATTTCCTAGGCCTACATACAAACGAAGGCTATCTTCCTTAACCCTCTGGAGTCTAAGGGTATTTTTGGGGCCTGGAGAAGTTTTGTCATGCCCTGATATTTGTGCTTTTTTCAGTTTCTTATAAATATCTAAATGGGTAAAGTCTAATATCACTGTAATCAGCACAAACTGGGTTATAATAATTTGTGAAATGCATGCATGTACATAATTGTATTTTTGAGAAAAAAAGTTATGCATGGTTAGTGCAAAACTAAAAATGTTAAATCACTTGAATAAGGCCATAAAACACATACATAACATTGGTTCCCGGGATTGTTGAGAACTGGAGCTTGTAGCCTAGAATTTTTCTTTCTAAATTATGTGAAAATCATGTTGTTTACTCACTCACAGAAAACAATATATTGATTTAAATTTTCTAAGACACTTTATGTTAGTAAAAGTCATATGCGAGTGGGCGTCAACTATCATGAATATCATTGTGATTTACACCTGAGAAGACAAAAGGCCGCATAATGAGCTGCATAATGAGCCTCTCATTCAGCTGTGCCACTGAGTGAGGAGTTACAAGAAAGAATGTGAGAATAAAATAAATCTATATAATTTTATGTTTGTAGTTTATTAAGAATATATTTAATTATCCCACAACATAATTTAATATCCACTTGGGGGAGCAGTTAAACAGTTTATTAGGAATAATCAAAGCTGACTTTCAAACAAATTTTTTAGGCATCCTTACTCTGGTCACACAATCCTTCAGATATCTTTTAATAATCTTATTTTCTACCAAAAAAAAAAAAAAACATTTATTATCATCATTATTATTATTATTATTATTATTATTATTAATGTTGAAAAGAGCTGAGAATATTTTTCAGTATTTTTAGGGGGAATAAATTGAAAGAACTGCTCTGTTTTTACATTTGTTAGTTATCTCTATTTGTCACATTTATATTATTTACATCATGCTTTTGAATGGTATAGTATTGTATATTGTTATTTAAACTTCATAATGTTTCACTTGATTATACATTTAGTCAGGAATTATAGATCTTTTTTCTGAGGAAACCCATTTCTCAAATCCTCAACCACATCACATCTTTTTAGAGTGATTTATGTCTTATTCCTCTCATCGCGAAGCAAACAGTAAAATAAAATAAAAACTTGAAGAACAGTCTGGCTGCTTTTTCTTCTGTGTGGGCGTATTCAAGCCGCGCGCTTCAGTTTGAATCTGAATAGCGCGTTCAGCGCGGGGGCATGGTCACATTAGATATAATGAAGGGAGACATGAAAAACAGACATCGCGTTGTTTTCATATGGATTACTTTATCTCAGAATATTTGTTTTCGGCTTGACTTTGAATCTCAAAACTTATTATAGCATATTTTTCTACTTTTGAAGGAACAAGGCTATTTACAACCCTCAGCTTCACAATAATATAGAAGACGGTATGTTTAATTCACACACGCAATCACTCGTACTGGTACTGTTTACCTTTAATCTTTATTTATCTCTTACACCGAGCAATAATATGTCAGAAATGTTACGAAAATAGATAAAATAACTGCTGATAGTAAGCTATGATCGTTCTTTCCATAGGAAAAAATATCTTTAATAGTCGATCTCAACCGTCTGGCTGAGGCCAGTCTAAAAAGACACTCAGGACAGTTGACCAAACGCTGCTGCGTGTCGACACGAAAGCATATCATTTTAACGCGTTATTAAACGTTGCTACTTGCAAATGTAACCATTCAAAAGACTTTAAAGCATTCAAACACAAGACGTGGAAAAGCTGAACTGAGCTGGTTACTCACACGCTGTGCTCGGTGCACACGCGGAGAGAGAGCCGCGTCTCACAGACAGCAACACTGAACCGACCTCTTGTTTGCAAAGTTCTCATTTAAGTTCCTCCTGCACCTCAACGAACAAAAACAAATCGCAAATCGTCTCAAAACACTTGAACACCAAATTTGTCTGTTTTTGCTCTTGAACCGACAAATACATAAATAATATGTGAAAATACCCGTCTTGGATCGTATGTTAGAAAAAAACTCAGTTATGTCTTAAGTTAAAGTAAACAGTTGAGAAAAAAATTGTATGTATATTATATTGGATGCATTCATTGTCTCTTAAAGTGGCCGCGCCTTATAGGTCTTGGGCGCCGCGTTGCATTCTGAGAAGTGGTGGGCATGTTGATGAACAAATAAACAGAACGAACCTACATATTAAACACTTTCAAACAGGGCCCACTGGTACAACCTGAACCGGGGCCCACAAACCCCAACTATGGCCCTGTTTACAGTACAAACCTTGTAAGTGAACTATGAGGGCAAAAAAAGTAAACAGAAACAAAATAATCATTCATTAATCGTAATCGAGGTAAAATGTTCAATTAATCGAGGTTTTAACTTTAGGCCATAATCGTCCAGCCCTAGATGTAAACAAGATCTTCTCCACATTGATGTTCTCTCTTTTTTTTTTTTTCTTTTTTTTTTTTGTAGTGGCTTCAACTGGATAGGCTAACATAACCTGACATAACTAACATAACACTGATAAAGAGTATATCAAGTATACTTTGGCGGTCCGCAAAATGCATCTACTGCTTGTCGAGCTCGTCCACCTTTGAAAGTTCATAGACAAGGCTGTGTGCGCGGCAAGATGGAATGGACTTAATTCCTTAATGCACACCTAAAATTTGAATGCAACGTTTTTGCATTTGAATGTGGATTTTTATTTTAAATTTGACGAATATTCGAAATTCTATTATTTTTATTTTATTTTTTTTGACAGCCCTAGAATCACCTATGCATTTTTTTGTTGTTGTTGACATTTCTAATCGTAAACATAGCCATGTTGAAGCCTGCAGTAAATGTTTTGCATTATGGCAGTCCTCTCTGCTTATTGTTTTTAGAAAATGTTCCTCTCCTGTTTGTCATTGTGCACGTAACTTCACGCCAATAAATCATCATAAATGCTGGTCTTTACATTCGTCCTGCCTGTTGTCCGTGGATTTACCTATATTTGGTGTTATTTGCCGTATAAAACTTATTTAGACATGCAAAATCAATTTTACAATCGATTCAATGAACACTTATCACTCAAATCAAACAGGATTTTTGTCACAAAATTGACAACCCAAGAAAGCAAAGTAAATGGTTTCTCATTTGTAGGTTGCATTGATACCTTGCGGTGGATGCAAGTAAAACAGTATAACAGTACCTCATTTTTTTTCTTTTCACCTAAAATTCATGCAATAAACATGTTTTTGACAAATATTTTAATTTGTTTGTGGTCTATATAGCCTGCATCAAAATGAGGTTTGCAATTGTGCGCCCGAAGGCACGGGTTGAAGACCCAGTCAGTGACGTCATGATATGCTATTTTGTTTATATTCATACCTACGTCATCACCAAAATTTTCCTTTTTAAAAAAAATAAAATAATAATAATTACTGTTACTGCAAACCAAAATATTTTTAAGGATGGCCTCAGGGGTGTACAATCCTGCTCTCAACTTTCCTGCCCTTTTTTGGTTCCGGTTTGGTCCCAGCCTTGCTACAACACATCTGTCTGTAATTATCAAGTGTCAAGTGTTATTAGCTGGTTTAAGTGTGTTTGATCAGAGTTGGAGCTAATCTTTGCAGGAAGGTATATCTACATAAACAGTATTTGCACAATGCTCCTTTAACCTTGGCCTTCAGTTGGGATCACTTATATATATATATATATATATATATATATATATATATATATATATATATATATATATATATAATATTTTTTTTTTTTTTTTTTTTTTTACAAACTGCACTGTCTTTGATTACTCTTCTTCAGTTACACTTGGAAAAGTACAACTATATGCTAGTTTAGTCAAATAGTTTTTTTTTTTAAATATTTAATTCATAAATTCAATCTTGCCATTCTGAGTTGATTGACATATTTGTAGGGATGGGTATCGTTAAGGGTTTTAACGGTATTACTACTCTTACCGATACTGCTTAATGGTCCGGTACTTTAACGGTATTCTTATCAGTACTTTGTGTTGTTTAGGCAGTCGAAAACTTTGCATTTCTCTGTCTGCACATAATGCACTTTTGAAAGATGCTTTGACAAATTGCTTGTATTTCCGCCCTTACATGCAAATATTTTGTTGCACTTATGACAACCAGCGTTGTCTGCATCAACTCTAGTGAAGTATAACCACACTTTGGAACGTTTTGCTGTCTCCGCTATCGTCACTCTTTGTATTAAGCAGGAGTCTTTGTACTGTAAGGGGCCGTTTGCATATCGCGTCTAAAAACGCGTGGAAAATGCTAGGCGCGCCGCTTTCAGATTTTTTTTAACAAAGCCTTCGATCACTTGCGCTCCTGAGGAGTCTGCCGTCGCTAAGCAACCATGACCTGTTCTCTCCATGAAGATGCGGAAATTTCAGCAGTGGATGAATGGATTTGCAGTGTGCTTGCGGCATTCTTAAAAGTTGAGATGTTTTTTACTTGATGCAGTGCGGACGCGCCTGGAAAAAACGAGCTCGTCCATTATGAGCGCGCATACCGCGCACCTGCATTTGAAATAACAAACATTAGCGCGCAAAAGACGCGATATGTGAACAGGCCCCCCTCGCGTGTGTGCGCCGCGCTCGTTCTTGTTGTGTGGTTGTGTGACTGACAGACAGCCTCCGCAACGCACATGAGAGATCTCTTAGATCTCACAGACAAAGGTCTTAATAATATTGCAAATTAGAAATTTTTGGTAAGATAAAATGTGCACGATAACATCATTAAGCAAATCTCTTCACCATCGTCACTCTTTTACTAAGCGGGAGTTTTCATACTGTTATGTCTGTGCATGTGCCGCGCTCGTTGTGGTGTGTGTGTGTGTGTGTGTGTGTGACTGACAGACAGCCTCCGCGGCGCGCATGAGCAATCTCGCAGATCTCACAGACAAACGTCTTAATATGATCGCACATTAGAAATGTTTGGTGAAATAAAATGTGCACGATAACATTATTAAGCAAAAATGCATAGTAGGCTACATTAATTTTTCCCCTCCAGTACCGAAAACAGAACCATTACAGTCATATCTTACTGGTACTACGGTCTTTCATAATTTAGCCCCGGGGCCAGTTTAATACCGGGTCTCGGTACACATCCCTACATATTTGTGAATATTTTCATTTTAATAAAGCAAAATTAAGACTACAGACTATGGATCTTACAAACTTTGAGAGAACATAATTTTAAAAAGTAATCTTAATCAATTTTTCTGCCATCATGACCAATGCTCTTGATGAAGTGGTCAGAAGTTATTTCAGTATGTAATGAACTTATGAATTGTAATGAAATTAAATAATGATATTTTAGATAAAGTGGTTTGAGCAGCTGTACAGTAAGGGATACTATACATAAAGAATTGTTTTATGTGAACAATGACCTCTGTTTATGTTGAGCTAGTTTTTGCTTTCAGAAAAGTACTGCAAACACGCAGATTGGTTTCAGCTTGGTCACCAGTTTGGTATCTCAGTTAACAATCAATACCATAGTGTACTGTATATCTTAAAACCACTGTAATTTTTTGAAAGGGTATAATTAACTCAATAAATTTCTACCGTAGGATAGCCACTAATGCCAACACTGTGGAGACAATACTTCACGGTAGTGTGGGTCTGTTGACAGCGAGGAGTGGCGGTCATCTAGTATCTCTACAGTGTTATGTTTCTCCAAATGACATCTTTGAGGAGGAAACAGGAGCCCAACTGAACTACAGTGCTGTCAATAGTAAGAAAACAAACAGTTCAGTTGTATATTTATATATTTACATATATATATATTTATATATATATGTGTGTGTGTGTGTGTGTGTGTGTGTGTGTGTGTGTGTGTGTGTGTGTATTATAATCAAAGGTCATTGATTACCATCTTCTCCTGTATTCTGCAGTTCCCCGTACTTTAGGTGTGAGTGTGTCGGTGACTGTTGAGGGCACCACATCGGTTTACAAGCTACCCATCGCTCCGCTTATCACAGGATCTCATCCAGTTGACAACAAAGGGTCAGATTTACAAAGAATTAAGAATCAGCTAAAAAAAATATTTTTTGTTTCTACTATAGTGTAATCTGGTGTAATCTTTTCCAGAGAAGAGTAGTATTTTCACAGCGCATTTGTCTTGTGCATTATATCCTAAAGTCACAAGATAACTTTTCCATGAGAAATATGTACTGGTTGTTCCATTGGTCTTGTTGATGATTTATTATATGTTCATGTAAGGCTTCATTCTTTCAATATATATTTTCCCCCTTTAGGACTCCATCATTTTCTTCTGTTACAAACTCAAACTGTGTAGATTTACCAGCATGTTTCTTCCTGAAGATGAATCGCTTGATGCCATTTTCTTTATCGTATATAAAAAAAATGGGCAGTACTACAGGTATGTATATAATCCTGTTTGAAAACTTGGATGTAGAATTGATCTGAAGTTTAGATGTTGGATGACTTTAGTAGACTGCTACATCAGTGTAGTTATTTTTATTTGTTATTGTGCTTCTGCTATTAAATTGTCTAAATGACAAAATGAAAATCACTCGGTATACAGTGGGGAAAATATTTATTTGATCCACTGCTGATTTTGTAAGTTTGCCCACTAACAAAGAAATGAAAGTATTTTTTCTGTAATTTTTATGGGAGGTTTATTTTAATGTATAGAGAGAATATCAGCCAAAAAAAAAAAAATTCTATAAAGGTTAGAAACTGATTTGCATTTCAGTGAGTGAATAAAATATTTGAGTCCTAAACAACCAACAGTATTACTGGCCCCACAGATTGATTATATACATTTAGTCCAAAGCGACTTACAATTGGGGAATACATAAAGCAGTTCTTCTTACAGAGTCAAGCAGACACAGGAAGTGCTTATAAAACCAAGTTTTAGTCATTGTTCAAATAAGTACAAGCTAGAAAGGGAAGGAATAAATAAAGAGAAAGAGTTTTCTTTTTATTTATGATGAAGTCAAGTAGTATCGAAAGAGATGAGTTTTCAACTGTCACTTGAAAATTGTCAGAGATTCAGCATTCCATATACCCTGTGACTGTTCTATATGCAAGCATTAATGTCTTGAACTTGATGGAAGCCTCAACCGGTAGCCAGTGCAATGAGATAAAGAGAGGTGTAACATGGGCTCGTTGGAGACCAGTCGTGCCGCTGCATTCTCAATCATTTGTAGAGGTTTGATTGTGCTTGATGGAAGTCCAGCCAGAAGAGCATTGCAGTAGTCAAGCCTAGAAGTTACAAGGGCCTGGACAAGAAGTTGTCCACCATGCTCCTTTAGAAAGGGCCTGATCTTTCTAATGTTGTGCAATGCAAACCTGCAAGATCCGGGCAGTCTTTGCAGTGTGGTCTTTGAAAGTCAGCTGGTCATCAAAGATTACACCAATATTTCTGACCAAAGTCGATGGGGTATTTGTAGAAGAACCTAGCTGGATGGTAAAATCATGCTCTAGAGTTAAAGTGGCAGGGAAGACAAGAAGCTCAGTCTTTGCCAGGTTGAGCTGTAGGTCATGTTATTTCATCCATACCCAGATGTTTGCCAGGCAGCCTGTGATCCGTCTAGCTACCGTTGGATCATATGGTTGAAATGAGAGAGCTGTCTCATCAGCATAAGAATGGTAGGAGAAGCCATGTGCCTGTATGGGGGGACCCAGTGATGTAGTGTATATGTAGAAGAGGAGGGGTCCAAGAAATAATCCCTGAGGAACCCCAGTGACCAGTTGATGTGCTTTGGAAACCACCCCTCCCCAGGCCAACCTGAAACACCTACCAGTTGGATGAGATTCAAACCAGTGAAGTGGAATCCCTGTGATGCCCAGTGATTATGCTATAATCTCATTATGCTATATTATCACCAAATATTGAATTAAATCTTTTCGTCAACTTGTTTTGTATTTATATTTACATCTGATTAATCGTAAGCCCTGTTTTTCTGAGGCATCTACTTTGAGTGGGTAAAAAAAGCATTAATAATAATTTTCACAATATGAAATAAAAGATGAAAATTTGCACTGTTTATAACACTAGTGTACTTTAATGTTTAATCAGGGAGTTTATTTTGAAAGACTTTTATTTTGTACAAAATGGCACAAAGTCACACTTATGGGGTTCCCGGTCAAAAAAGACCCGGCCTCAAAAAATTGCTTATAAATCACTCATTATGCTATATTATGACCAAATATTTGATTCAATCTTTTTGTCAACTTTTCTTCCATTTAGGACTGGTTTTGTATTTATATTTGCATCTGATTAATTGTAAGCCTTGTTTATCCAAGTGTAGGCACCTAATTTTTTGAGTGAAAAAAAGCATTGTTTATTAATAATTTTCACAATATTAAATATTATGAAAATTGACACTGTTTATCACACTAGTGTACTTTAATCATTAATCATTCACTTTGTTTTGAAAGGTCGAAAAAAGTTGTAAATATTTCGTACTGAAAGAAGCTGAAAGAAGAAAGTAATATATATAGGTTGCCTCGAGGGTTAGTAAAACACAGGCTAATTTAAAGATTTTTTTATAGAGAATAGTTCATGGAACACCAAAACAATACTTGTACTATCAAAAAATAAAGTAAAAAAAAAAAACTGACACTGTCATAGACAATGTCATAAAACAACAAATCTGATCATTATGACATTAAAAAACAGCACTGCCATATAGAGAACATTTCATGGTACAACAATATTTATGCTGTCTCTGTGCTAAAGCGTTTATTAGTAAAGTTTTGTCTGCTTTGTGAGACCTTGAAAGCCTCAAAACCTATTGTCATAATATTTTGTCTAAAAAGTGTGATGAAAGCAAGAAGGAGAGAGAAAAAGAGTGTTATACTATCAGATTGATTAAATGATTTCAGATGCAGTTTAGGGTTGGATGAAATGGAAAGCTTGTAATACTCTCAATAGTATGTGTATGATTGTGTGTGTTAGCACGAGAATGCATCCATCCACACATGACCAAGTCCAAGGCCTTTATGTTTTCAAGCACACATGTAACATATGTGAACATGATCAACATGCTCCTGAACAGTAATAGTTTCTATTACTTTCATTCTTTCCCATTCACTTTGAATGGCTGGACATTTTTGACCGGGAACACCACAAGTGTGACTTCGTGCCATTTTGTACAAAATAAAAGCCTTTTAAACCAAACTCCTGATTAAACATTAAAGCACAGTAGTGTGATAAACAGTGCAAATTTTCATCAGTTTTATAATCCTTTTTTCACTCAAAAAATGAGGTGGCTACTCTAAGATAAATGGGGTTTATGATAAATCAGATGAAAATATAAATACAAAACCAATCCTAAATTAAAGAAAAGCAGTTGAAAAAAAATTAAATGCAATCTTTGGTGATTAATATAGCATACTGAGTGATTTCTAAGCAATTTTCTGAGTGTGAATAAGCGATAACATTAACTGGTATTTTCGTTCTTTGGCATTAACTTGACTTGCCGTGTTTGGAGGGAGAGAAATGCTGACTATGACCCCAAGAACACCATCCCTACAGTCAAGCATGGATGTGGAAACTATGCTTTGGGGCTGTTTTTCTGCTAAGGGTACAGGATGACTTCACCACATTGAGGGGCAAATGGACGGGACCATGTACTGTAAAATCTTGGATGAGAACCTCCTTCCCTCAGCCACAACACTGAACATGTGTCACGAATGGGTCTTCCAGCATGACAGTGACCCTAAACGTACCACCAAGGCAACAATGGAGTGGGTCAAGAAAAAGCACATTAAGGTCATGGAGTGGCCTACCCAGTCTCCAGACCTCAGTCCTATAGAAAATCTGGGATGTGTGCCATACCTGGTGACTACAAACGCATCTTACCTCTGTGCTTGCCAGCAAGGGTTTCTGCACCAAGTACTATGTCATGTTTTGCTTTGGGATCAAATACCATATTTTCTGCACTTAAAGGCACACTAAAAAAGCCTTTAATTTTCTCAAAAAACGACAGTGTGCATCATAATCCGGAGCTTCTTATTAGTGCTGCAACGACGCGTCAACGTCATTGATTATGTCGACTACAAAAATACGTCGACGTGTGTGAAATGCGTCGACGCATCACACTGTTTGTTTACATCTGGCGTAATGACATACTGGGAATGGAGAAAGTTGCATTCTATCACAAAAACAGAGACCACGGTTATCAAAAGTATGGTTACCGTGTGATTTGGTGACCAACTTCCTGGTTCAGGTCTGATATTCTTGCGCTTGCGGCATTCTGAAAGGGTGAGATGTTTATAACTCGATGCGCCTGGAAAAAAAATGAGTGCGTCGCGACCGCGTAGCTTCCATTATGAGCGTGCTTATTGCGCACCTACATTGGAAATAACGAACTTGAGCGCGCAAAAGACGTGATATGTGAACGGCCCCTTAAAAGACAGTGCGGCGCGAGACAACAGTCACAAACCACCAAGCTACCCCGAATCAGCTCCAGATCTCTGGAAACCATGCTAACAGTTCTAAAATAGGCCATTCATTGAAGGTGCCCCTTATAATCTGGTGCGCCTTATAGTGCGGAAAATAAGGTACTTATTTAATTCACTGAAATGCAAATCAATTTATATAACCTTTATATAATGTGCTTATGCTGTATTTTCTGGTTTATATTCTGTCTAAAATTTCCTCATTATCTTCAGCTGTGATGTTCCCGTGACAACTTGTCCCTCAGCAGATGCCGCTGTCATAAATGTTTTTATTGTTGTTCGCATAACTGTTGCAAATAAACATTTTAAATTTTTAAAAAGTTTTTAAAATACGCTACATAATATAAAAAACCTAATATTTAAAAAAAAAAATTATATTAATTTTATGCGGCGTCTATCAGCGAATCTGACGGACACGTGCTGCGTTGTCACTGTTCGGTACCGAAAACAAATACCAGCACAAGTCTAGTTTATATAGGACCACATGAATTTAGTTCTACCTCACCCCCCCCCCCCCCCCCATCTTTTTAGGCATCCCTGTTTTGGAGACAGTGCCCACCTTGTCCCCGCTATATGATCTCATCATAAAGAGCCAACTGCACGAGGAGGGAGAGGCCAGTCCTCCTGATTTGGCACAATCAATGCGTTTTTATACAGTGAGTATTAGACATTAGACACCATTGAAGTTTTTAGTTTGTAAAGTTACTGTTTGTTGATTCATCTCTCTTTTTCTCTCTCAATAGATAGTGTCAGTTTTTATTTAGCTTTTAAGTAGTGTCTATATCGACATGGCATTTTTAGACCAGGTCAAACTAAAGTTTTAGTGAGCCAAGTTTGGTGAGCAAATTAGTTCTTGTCCATATGCATTTGTCAACTATCCATATATTCTGAGTAGAAAATGTTTCCTCTGTTGTATAGCTAATAAACCACAGTCTATTAAAACAGTATATCATTATGATTATGTCCATCTGATTCTCTGAATGCATTGCCTTTCTGTCTCATTAGTCTTTACCAGGACAGCAGCATTGTTATTTCCTGAATGGTGATGCTCCAGTGCAGGATGGGAGGTCTCTTCAAGGAGCTTATATTTCCAAGATTCCCTTCAGACATCCTGCTCAGGTGCCTGCTCTTCTCGACATTATAAGACACCAGGCTGCCTACAACACGCTGATTGGTAGCTGCGTCAAGAAAACATGCCTTAAGGAAGGTGAGTGTGTAGTCTTTCATAATAATTGTCTCCATAAGAGCTGGTAGATTAGTAAAAATGGATGGAACATTTAGATTCACTGAAAATGCACTACCTAAAGAATACAATATGATTTCATTGCAAAATATGGTGGCATTTAAGGGCTCAACACTGAGGATTATTCCAGGTGTGCTTTAGGCTAGCCACTCTAAAACGTGCAGTTTTACTGTATTGTGGGGGGGGGGGGTCCGAAAACTCACCCTCACAATGCCATACAAGCTATCTGCCATCTGCCCTGTACAGTGAAAACCAGGATTCTTCCATGAAAAGAACATCTCTCCAAAGTGCCAGATGCCATCGAATGTTAGCATTTGCCCACTCAAGTTGGTTACGATGATGAACTGCAGTCAGGTCAAGACCCCGATGAGGATGACAAGCATGCAGATGAGCTTTCCTGATATGGTTTCTGACAGTTTGTGTAGAGATTCTTTGGTTATGCAAACCGATTGTTGCAGCAGTTGTCCGGGTGGCTGGTCTCAGATGATCTTGGAGGTGAAGATGCTGGATGCGGAGGTCCTGGGCTTGTGTGGTTACATGTGGTCTGTGGTTGTGAGGCCAGTTGGATGTACTGCCAATTCTCAATTGTCAACAGTTCTGGTGGACTGCAGTCAGCATGCCAATTGCATGCTCCCTCACTTGCGACATCTGTGGCATTGTTCTGTGATAAAACTGCACATTTTAGAGTGGCCTTTTATTGTGGCCAGCCTAAGGCACACCTGTGTAATAATCATGCTGTCTAATCAGCATCTTGATATGCCACACCTGTAAGGTGGGTGGATTATCTTGGCAAAGGAGAAGTGCTCACACAGATTTAAGCTGTGTCCAAATTCAGGGTCTGCATCCTCCTTAGGATCCTTCCTACCCGGTTGAAGGAGGATGGGTCCTCCGACGACCGCAAAAACCGGAAGTCGGTGTTTGTGAATTTGGACAGCCTACCCTTCTTTCAGTTCCCTCCCTTAACTGTTGCTCATATCCTGTCGCCTAGCAACCGTGACAGCGCCAAGCAAGAAGCGGGTGAAGATCTCATCGTTCTCTCCCCGGAGCTTTATAAACACTTCTGTCTGTCTGTCTGTCTTTCGTCCTTAGAAGCGTTAAAACAGCTTCAATCACTAACAAATAAGCTGTGTGTAAGAGGATATTCACACAGGCAGTAAGGAAGAAGCTAGTTTACGAAAGTAAACGTTTTTTTTTTTTTTACATATACACGTACACATGTAAAAAAAAATGCTTAATGCTAAAACAAAATGCCTAACTAGAAAACCACTCAAAATATATCTTTTTGAAAAGCCAGTTTTTAAAAAACATCGAAAATAATACTCCTCCCCCACTCCGCTACCGCTCGCTTCGTCCTGCCGAAAAGAATTATGGGATAGGTAGGACGCGAAAGGATCCATCACACCCATCCTTCGAATTCGGGGAAAAGGAGGACGCATTTGTGGGCCGCATTTGAAGGATCCTACGAATTTGGACAGCCTTCGTCGCGGCGCTGTGACGTAACATCCTTCAAATGCGTCCTCCGAAGGATGTAGACCCTGAATTTGGACACAGCTTTAGACAGATTTCTGAACAATATGTAAGAGACATATGCCTTTTGTGTACATAGAAAAAGTCTTTGATTTTTCGGCTCATGAAAAATGGGGGCAAAAACAAAAGTGTTGTGTTTATCACTTTGTTCAGTGTATTTGTTCGGAATTCATCTTCCCAAAACCATCCTTTGCATATAATGTTGCTCTGCTCTGACTGGTTCGATGACCCAGTCAGTCTGTTGTGATTGTTCTACTGGATACAGCGCATGTCAGAAAAGGAATGCCCATCACGAGTACTGGAATACGGCTTATCAATAATGCACCCTATTATAATAATAATAGTGCTCCACTCTGTTCTAAAAAGAAGGAATGAGAGGGGAAAAATATGTTTTACACTTATGTTAGTGGACCAGATCCACAGCTTGGTAGTAAAGACCCAAACAATAGTTAGCCGAACAAACACAGAGTACTGAAAACGCACTGCAGTTTGTAAACCAACATATTGCTCCATCCTTTATCAATGCTCCATGTATAGTAAACATTCTATATTGACACATTTCTAGACAATGAACCACTGTGCTTATTAACACTAATATGCATTATACAGAGACAAGATAAAAGGGAAAAAAAAAACATCTAAACTTTTTCAAAAACAGTCATTTGCTCAGAGGGGAATTTATATAAAATATATATAACCCCCAATTAAATAAATTTTCTTCCAATATTTTACACATCGTGATCAGTGATCTTGTTCTGTCTGCTACAGTATTTTTCTCTTTGTGTCCATCTTCAGCATCTCTGGCTCTGTTAATGGTCATTTACACACTTAATAATATTTCCATACGAATGACATTCTGTAAGATGATTGCAGCTACAAAGTTACTCAATAAGATGGGTATTTTGACATACTTTTGTATGTATTTTTCATCCAAGTGCAAGAATGTGCACTGTACACACAGAAAACAGTATGTGAAATCTTAATTTTAGCTGTCCTTAATGTTCACCTCAATGCTTTAAAATCACTTGAATTTTACAATTAGCAAGGCTTAAAAACTTGTGCGAATTATAAACTTTCATGACGACGCAGCAGACAGTCCTTATTTTCAAGCCCTGCATTTCGTTGCATAATCAATATATTATTATGAAAGTTATTTAATATTATGTGGTACTTATTTTCTAGTATTAGTAACAAAAATACGTATCTTTTATAAGACTGCAAAAAAAAAACAAAAAAAAAAACCTTGCTGTAACCATCTTTTCATATTTTTAGCAGATACTCCAGGACTGCTGCAGTTTGAAGTGTGCCCCCTAACTGACTCGAGCTTTAGTGTGTCTTTTCAACACCCTGTAAATGAATCACTTGTCTGTGGTAAGGAATCCACACTTTACATTTAAGTGTTGTTCTACAGCAAACCTGTCTTGGAGGCCCACCAGCCCTGCACATTTTGTATGTTTTAATTATTTAACTCACCTGATTCAACTCATATCATTAGTAGAGACTGCAAGACTTGAACTGGGCATGTCCAATAAGGGAAACATATTAAATGTGCAGTGCTGGGGGGCCTGTAGGACAGGGTTGAAAAGCCGTATTCTACAATGAGATGTACCTTAAGTGTGAGCTGAAGTTACCATAGTTTTGCCTGGTCTGATAACTTACTCTGTCTGTTTTTGCTCTCAGTGGTGATGGAGGTGATTGACTCGAGACAGGTAGCCTGTAAGCTCTACAAGGGTTTATCTGATGCTTTGATTTGCACTGATGACTTCATTACAAAAGTAGTCCAGAGGTAGGTATAATAGATGGCACATGCTTAACTTGAAGATTTTTTGCATTTGTGCTCCTCAAACATGCTTATAACATATTAGTGTAAGCAAAATAAAGTATTGATTAATAGTGGCAGGAAAACTGTTTAAAAAGTTTTGTTCTCAGGGTTTAAAAAAAAAAAAAAAAAAAGTTCACTGGAAATTAAAAATTAAAATAAGAACCATACACACATTTGAAACAAAATATTGAATTCTTTCCTAATTTTTGTTTATGGCCTCTTGATTAAATGGTCCAAAAAGCCTGGAAATATCCAATCTTTGTTCCATACTTTCAAGTAAGAATGTAGAGCGTTATCCTTTTTGGAACCTTACAGAGAGAACATGCAGGACTTTATTTAAAAGATTTTAATGTTGTTATCATGACTGGTGTTTTAATAGGAAAAAATTATTTAAAATAACCTATACAAACCATGTGCAAATTCATCTGTCAACACTATTTATGATCCTGCAACCCTTAAAAAAAAAAAAAGGAAAAAAAAAAGGGGGGGGGGGGTGCAGTCGTGGAGGGCCTCCAAGGTCGGAATTGTAACCCAAAGGTAGCAGTTCGTGTTTCAGGTCTGTTAGGAATTATGAGTGAATAATCAACCTCAATACCACGACTGAGTTGAGACCCCTGAGCAAGTCACCGAACCCCCAACTGCTCCCCGGATGGCGCAGCAATATGGCTGCCCACTGCTTTGGGTGTGTGTTCACGGTCTGTGGTGTCCACTACTGTGTGTGTGTGTGTGTGTGTGAATGGGTTAAATGCAGAGCACAAATTCTGAGTATGAGTCACCATGCTTGGCCACACACCACTTCACTTTCACTCACTTTTCTCCTTATACTGCAGTGTATCAAAGACAGTTTCAAAAACACAGTTTGAAACAGCCACTGATTATTAATGTTACAAACGTCTAACCAATCCCTTCCACTTGTGGGATGGAGCTTTTTACATTTTTATCTCCACTGGTCATAAGTTTCTATGTTCAATGTGATTTTTCAGCATTGAGCAAAGTAACCAATCACAGATATATCTGTTGATTTCATGAACACATTGGCCAATAAGAGGTGTTTAAGCATCATAGTCCCACTTACCTCTCTTTCTTCTCTTTTTTTTTTTAATTTGCATAGCACCAATAAACAAAAAAGGAATGGAATAATTTACAAATCTCATAAACATAGTTTATTCACTATAGAATATAGATGAAATTTTGAAATGTCATGCCAAATATTGGCTAATTTTGGATTTCATGAGAGCTACACAGTACAAAGAAAGTCGGGACAGGTAGCAATTAAGAGGCCCAAAAAGTAAAATGTACATATAAGGAACCGCTGGAGGACCATTTTACAACTTATTAGGTCAATTCGCAACATTATTGGGTATAAGACGAGCCTCACAGAGTGGCAGTGTCTCTCAGAAGTCAAGATGGACAGAGGATCACCAATCCCCCCAATCATAGATTATATCTCCCAGGGGTAACATGTAAAGTGTCAAAAGTAATGGCCCTAGTACTGGGCCTTGAGGTACTTCATACTGCACTTGTGATAGATATGACATCTTTTCATTCACTGCTAAGTTTTCTAGTCTTTTCAAGTCAACTATTTTTATAGCGCTTTTTACGATACAAATCATTGCAAAGCAACTTTACAGAAAATTAAGTTTCTTCAATATTTAGTAGTAGCTTATACTGTAAGTTGTAACAGATATGCAGGTCAGCGATTCATGGGTTAAATTCTGTTTTATAAATTCAGACTGTTGGTACTAAATGCCAGCCTGGCTGGACTTAAACTATTTACGATGCCCATGCGAGCTTCAAAGAAGAAACGAAAACCCCCAACCCAAATTCTTCCAACACTGGAGACAAAGGAACTTTTCCGTATAAGTTCCTTACTTTCATTTTATTATTAATATGTATTTTAATTATGTTTATGGATTGCATAAAATGGTTAATCCTTGTTATGTGAAGAGTATAAGTTGCAAGCTTATACTTTAGGAAATGTCTTTCCTCACTTTAACTTCCTCAAAGAGAGCCATGTCTCTGCAACCCCCACTTTTGCAGGTCGTAAAGTTTACGACCACACTGGAGAGGAGAGAAGCCAAATCTTCTCCCCAATGCATTCTATGGAATGAATTTGTTACCTGTTAGTTTTTATGCTGTATAAATGTATTACGTATTCCCTTTTGGTACATTTAGATGTTTCCCAACATCTGCAGTGTTATCATGTGTTAAGCAAATCTTTCAGATGTAGAATTACACATATTTAATGTAACTTCATGTTTTGATCACATATACCTATTATGTTTAGTCTTGTTCTAATCGTCATGCTTTGACAGACCCATTTATCTAGAGCAAAGTAATGAAAAATGTATTTAATCTGGAATAATGAACTTGCTTTAATATTCCTGATGAAATCGGACAGGCCCTAAATCATCAGGGGTTTGTCTCAACCGAGACAAAGGAACTTTCCCTCCGCTTCAGATCGCGGACATTCATTGGATGCTCCCTCGAAAATGGGCGTGAACTATTTCAAGCTATAAGAATTGACCAAACAAGGTCCACCCTCCTCTTTTTGCGCTTCTTCCTCTTCCCCGTTCTCGGATACGCTGCTCTCCAACGTTGTTTCCGCGCGGCCATAGGCTCACAGCGCGAACCCCCTCAGCACAGGGGCTGAGAGAAAAAGCCATTTTAATGGCTCCTTTGGAAGCTTTCGTTTCGTTCGTTTTCTTTTCTTTTCTTTACTAAGTTTATTAAACTATTCGCCTCTCCCACGCAAGGAAGACGAATTCTGGAACAATGTTTGTTGAACCTTTCAAATACCGCGCGAGGACAGAACAAAGGACCACGTGCTCCACGCTCACGCCAAGCGCAGCGTGCACGCGCGTCACATGGCCTCCGTTTCATGGCACATGGCTGTTTCAACGCGCAAAGCGCTCAAGCTCGACGCCGATCTCACGCCACACTCACATGGGACACCTTTTGCAAGTATCACTTTCTCTATGGAGATTTAAATGCTGCTTTAAAGTGTTGTTATGATCTGATTTGTTGTTGGCTTCTAAAAGTTACTGACTATGATTTTCATACCTGAGCTCCTTATGTGATTCCATTCTATTTTCTCTCTCTCTCTCTCTCTCTCTCTCTTTCTCTCTCTTTTATTTGGATTCGTTATGTATTGTATAAAGCTTACTGTTTGTATTGTCGTACGCATATTTACTCTGTGTGATTTGTAGTTTGATGTATTACTAGTTTAATTATTAAAAACTCATATATAAAATGATTGGCTTTGGACTCCACCCCACTCACATTACGAGTCACTGAGATGTGTCTGATCTTTAGCTACAAGCTCTAAATTTAGAAACTAAATTTATCATAAGGATAGGATAATATTTTCATGGCCAGAGAATACTTTTCCTTGAATTATAAGGCGTGATAACTTTATTGAAAATTGATAGGTCTACAGTGGTGTGCTGGACATACCACGGTTTGATCTGCATTTACAGTAAGAGATATCACAATAATTGATATGAAGAATGTAATATTGACATATTAATGAGTAAATTACAGTGCCCTGTGATTAGTATTGGTATTGGCAATTGAGCTATTTTTCATAATCAATAAAATTAAATGTAACAGTCATCTGAGATATATATTAATCAAATTCTTGATTAATTATTCAAATTCCCTATATATCATTTGAGTTAATTACTATGTAAAACTCAATGTTGTTACATTTTGGTGGAGAATGCGGGCATTTCAAACTTCGTTTTGTGAGCAATCAATCTGTGTATATGGTTTTTAATAATTTCTGCACGTGCGCTATGAAATTATGTAACGTTACTGGTGAGATAAGTCGCAAGACGCGAACTCACTCAACTGACTGAGGCAAAAAGCTGATCAGTCAGCGCGCTAGGTATTTGTAGAAACTTAACAGTACAGTCACTGTTATTTTTGATGAAAGTAAACTGCAGTATAATGTTAAAAGTATCCTGTTAAGAAAGACCAAAATCTTTTTACAGTGAAAACATTTTAATATGAATAATTAAAAGATAAAGAAATCTTTTAATAGTTGCAACATGTAAATCTGAACCTGAGCGATGTTCCTCTGATTCAGTTAAAAAGGCCTTGTTATTAAATATCGTTATTGAATTCATGGTAAACCACATGATATTCAAAAAAAAATAAACGATAAAAACTCCTGGTCTAGAATTGGCTTAGCTACCCGATTTTAAACCTAAAACATTTAAATCATAAGTGCTATTTTGATAAATGTCTATTGGAGTCAACAGTTGGAAAATTCCTGTTTTTGTTACATTTGTGTTTTGGAAGTGAACGGATCCTTCTTCAACCTATGTTAATATAGCACCTCAGAGATTAAAACCTTTGGTTTGTTACTTTTGGTACACCCTGCTTTCTGATTCCAGCTTGCATGAGTGCAAAGCTGCCAACCTGTGGCCATTTCAGATAATGCGCTCTGATTGCTAATTTATAATCCCCTGTGATGTATATTTGAATTGGATGTCTAAATTCTCGATAATTATTTGCATTTACAGCTTTGCTCGTGCGAATATTATTACAGGGAAACAAAAGAATGTTCCCTGCCTTTGACTGTTTACATTTACTTTGAGTTTAGTTCAAACATGATTTGAATTAAAATGTAATTGTTAATAGTGGAAATCTAGATGTGTCAGGTCAACCACTGATTGACCCACTTAGAAGGTAAGCCATCTAGTGGCAGTCTCCTGTTAAATCGACTAACAGACCTCTGTCTTTTCCTTTCTGTTTTGAAACTGCATGTCTACTTTTACCCCTTTTGATTAATCTCACCCTGTTTGATTAATTTCATGATCATTAATGATAACTTACAAGCTATCAATGGTTATTATAGGATATTATTCCGATTTTCCTTTTAATTCTTACATGCTTATTTTAAATTTTGATTTAAACCAGTTTTGAATTTTTAATTTGAATTAAGTTTTCTGCTCAGCAGGTTAAAGACAGAGAAGCAGTACTTTCCCCCCCTTGTGGTGAAAACCAGCTACTCCTTCTCCCTTGTTTCATTACTGTTTTTTTTATTTGATGTTTATTATTTTGCTTCTCTCTTTTGACTTAGGTTATTTTGATAATTACCATTATTATCATAATTCATTTGTTTTGTTTTATCATGATTAGGTAAAGCTGTTACCTTTCCTCTCTACATATAGTTACTCAATTGATGTTAAACAAACCAAACCTTAATTAACTTTAAGTTTCCTTTGTTCATCCTTTGTGTATTTGATTGTAGAACCCCCTCGGTGATTGGACAGTCATCTCAGGTTTCCAGTGAGCAAGGCTGCCCGACCGGTGTTACCGATACTGGCTGCGAGTGAAACTCGGTCCCTCTTGTCTCAAGAGACATCAGCAATTTTGGCACTCCAAAGGTTGTGCTAAAAGTCACAAGCCGTGCTGTCCTGCGACACGCCAGAGTAACGGAGGACCGGGGACACTGCGGTTCAGTGTTTGGGGAGCACCGGGGAGGTTGACCAAGCCACTGGTTCCCACCTGAATGACTTCAATTCAACCAGGTGAACCAAAAGTGATAAAACCTATCCACTTATTATAAGCCACAGAATATTAGATATTCCCCCGGATATATTTTAAGTGTTCTGACCCTTTTGCTTCTTTAAGCCACACCATAATTCTAGGTTTCCTACCCAGATAGCCCACTCACCTGTTGGCCCTATCTTAAAACCTAGCAGCAGGCTTAGGCCTCCTTATTCTCACTAACACATTGTGTTTCTTCTCATTTCAAGTGTTGTGTTTCACTTTGATCTTTTTCTACCACATGTTCTGTTGTGATTTGTTTCTTTCATTTCACGTAGAGACAGTAACCTGGGAGCCACCAACGAAGTTAAATAGTAGAGCGACCACCAGCAGCCGGTGTCATCACACGACCCGCTAGGCTACTGCCTGTCAAATCTCCATTTCAGGTCCTTCGTTGACCCAAGTTAATTGGCTACTTAACTGTCTGACTGTTTGCATCAGTCAGCCCCAAAATTCTCATAAACGGCACAGCCCGTATGAATATAGCTCGTTAAACGTAGAACGAACTTGCATTGGTCTTTTTGTGTGTGTGTGCTGTGCTTCTCTCACCGACAGAGAATCAGGATGTTCCAGGCATCCAGTCCAGCAGTCCACGGGGGCCACCTCTCGACATGGTTGAAAGCAGTGACGACCCCCTTCCTGCCCAAGGACGCCAGTAACCTGCAGCACCCAGAGCAACTAGACACCGAGCTAGATGAACTGATGGCACGCGATCCAAACCAAAGCGACTACTACAGAGAACTCGCCAGGATCTTCGGAAGCCTAGTTCACATTCTCGTCGCCCAGGCACCGCTCAGTGAACGGAGCAACATCGCGGAGGAGGCCTGGAAGGACCAGGCCCCAACCCAGAGTCATCTTGATCAGCTTCTCCTCGAGACCCAGAACCAGCGCGAGAAAGAGGACGACACAGATCCAGAGCTACAGAAAGGAGGTGAAAGACTTCACAATGCCCTGCAAGATCTTGGCCTCGACACAGATCAAAGAGAACATCTGGAGAGAGAAGCCAGAGAAGAACTCAACAAAAAACTCCAGCAAGGCGACGCTCTCCTAAAAAGAGCAGAGACTGAACTGAAAAAAAAAAAAGACTATAAAACCTGGGCCTGCAAAACACACTTGCAAGCGGCCCAAGCTAAATTCAACAAGCTTACTCTGCAGAGAGACAAGCTCCAAGATGAACTTTACACTGTTCACACAGAACTGAGACAATTTCACAGATTACAGAGTGGCTGGATCGGAGAAACGCACACCACAAAAATTTCTCCCGGGCCGCCACTCCAACCCTTTCAGCCAAGAACCCAGAGCTGGAAAAGGGGGTGTAGTCTCCCTTCTAAGGAAATCACCAGCCAGCTTACAAGAACATCTGTCAATAACGGAGGGAAGAGAACCCTTCCAGAGAACGCATGTCACCAAACCCTGCACTGCTCACAGAGAACTTCACAAGCTAGCCAGAAGCATCTCTACATTCATTCCAGATCCTGCAGGAGGACATGATGTTCATGCTTCTTTACAAGCCATTGACTTTCATTTGCAAACTGTCGCCAACGTGACAGATGTGAACACATTGTACCTGTTAAAAATCACGGCCAGCCGTGATGTGCATTGCTTTCTGGATCGTCAACCAGAGACTGTCAAAGCGTACTACCAGCAACTGCTACAGACTTTGATTCTTGAATTCTCTGATCCAAACTCAGATCATGGGCTCCTTATTGCTATGGACCTCAAACAGGGCCGATTTGAAAACCCACAGACTTTCTGTAGTCAGCTACGAAACACCTACTTCGGAGCATGCAACGAACCAGGTATGGAACAGGATTTCAACTTAAAAACTCTGTTCCTCCCAAACCTACATGCCAGTTGGAGTTTTCATCTCAGAGTCCCAGCGTGTCCCCGTAACAGAACTACACAAGAGTTACGGAACTTAGCCCACAAAGCTTGCACCAAGCAAAAGACTATTTGTGAAAAGACTGTGAAAAACCCCAACGTCTCTGTCTCTGAGCACTGCTTGGAGTTAACCCTAGATGGCGCTCTACAACACCACAGTCACAGACATCTTTACAGAGAGTCAATACCATTCCAAGCCAGCAGAGGGCAACACAGTGCAGCCACGTCTGAGACAGCAGAGATCCTGAGGGTGCTGAAAGATCTTCTTCACATGAATACTCGCAAGGAAGATGAGCCAAGCACCCAGAACACTGCCCGAGCTCCACAGTCAACAGCTATAGCTAACTGAACGAGACAGCACAGGTCCTCACACCAGGTACCACAAACACAAGGTACCAGAAAATGCTGTTTTGACTACCTGCCTTCGCAGCGAGCTACACAAGACCGGTCCTCATCACCCACCGATCGTCCCACCTGCCCTAGTGCCAACATTCCTGGGCAGCCCTGTCAAAAAGGGGGTGGGTCAAAAATGAGTCAACAGGGAAGACCTGATCGACACAGGATTAAACCTGACGGTGATCTCATCTTACCTTTTCAAAAGACTCCAATTTGAAGCTAAGAGACAAGATCGAACTCTTACACCTCAAACTTATGAACTGAATGTACAGGTGTACAGACAGGATGACATCCAGTTTGAACAGGTTGTTTCCATTCACCTGACATTCGTTCCGATGAGTCTAATACATCCCATGTATGTCCCACCAATGAACACTCATACATTGCTCATCGACAAAGACCTGCTAGAACACTTTGACCCTTTTCTGAACTTCAAACAGCTAAAAGACTTTGCTCAAGTGCGAGAACCTCTTTCTCTCCAGCCACACAGGTTGCTAGAGCCAGACTGTCAGGTCGCAGAGGTCACGGGAACTCCCACAGAGCCAGACGGTCAGGTCACAGAGGTCACGGGAACCCCAGCAGCCAGCCATGAGTACAACGCCCTAACAACAGGCCCAAGTTCAAGCCTCTGTACCTTAGTCAACAAACAGGGTACGGTGGTACCAGCTTACACCAAAGGGGTCGCTGTTCGACTCAACCTGCAAGGTGGTCAAACCTTACACCACACGCTGGGTTTCTTCCAATCCTCACCTGAATGTGTGGAACTCGGACTCACACTTGCAAACAAGCATGTCAAACACCAACACCTGTTCCAGCAATGTGATAACATCACAAAAACACACAATGTGATCGTGTACTGGAAGAAGGAAAAAGGACACTCAAAGTTACCAAGTCTAGACGAGGACTTTAAAGATCACACTGACACCCTTGCCAAAACTGGCACACTAAACAACATTCTGTGGTCACTCCCAACCCACCCACCCACATTCAAGGTTGAAGTGATTACACACAGCACAAGAACTTTACTAGCTAAACTGCCTACCTCAGAATCGCTTACGCAGGCTCCGTTGTCTACACAGACCAACACAGCGGACATGCGGGCTTCTGAAACCTTGATAATGACTTTGTTTTACCACCTCTCAGACCCCTCCATCCACCCTGGCAACCAGTCTACAGTCACTGACAACCAAAGCCCCAGACCACTGCATGATACACAAACCATGCTGCGTGCACAGAACAATATTGTGGATTGTGCACCGTCTGACATCACAATGCCAGGGCGTGTAATGCCACGGAGCAAAAGGGGGATACTGCCAATATATTTCCATGACGCAGCATGTGCTGCACCACGCAGCACCAGAGCCACTGACACAACACTGAGGCAAGCGTCATGCCAGCAGCAAGATGTGGCAAAACATGGGCGAGGGCGAGCTAAACCCAGTCGCCGCCCACGAAGCAAAGAGACTGTCCTGTCCAACCAAAGACAGGCCTTGTTTGTTTCTTTCTCCCCTTTCTCTCTCTCTCTCCCTATTATCTGTACCAGGATGCTGCTGTGGTTTGCCGTGCTGTGCTGTCAGCCAAAGAGAGGACAGCTGCCACCGAGAAAACCGCTGAGACTCCTGACTACCGATGACAGGGCACACTACCCCAGCACTGTAACCGAATACAGCTGTACAAGGTTCCGATGGAGAGAGGACTCCCTCACTCACACTGAGGCCGATGTCAAACACCTGTTCAGCCAACATGAGAAAGTGACGGTTACACAAATGGAGTTAGGTGGACACCACCACCGCTCCAAACAGTTCCCGGGAGCTTTGCTTAGAGCCGCTGCTGCCGCCAGAATGTTTAACATTGTTATGTCCAGTGTCAATGCAGCGAACCAGACTGTAAACTCCTTGAAACCACTGTTTACTGCCTTCCAGAAGGACTTTACCCAGACTCAGCTGTTAACAGCATTAACAACAGCCATGCTGTGGGAGGTTAGCTCCTCCAAAGACAGCCTAACCACGAGTAAAACCCCACCATACATGATACCCTTAAGCCTTGTGTTAACTGTGCTGTCTTACGCCATCACCATGCCAGCTGACCTGCTACAAATACACCTGGCCAACTCTCTGGATAGCGCCTTCCTACGGCACGTAAACCCCAAACAGAGAGAAGTGAACGTGCTCCTGAACCAACTCATCAGCGAGTCAAGCCAAGTCTACAGACCTAAAGACATTGTCAGTGTCAGGATGTGGAAGAGCAACACCCACACCAAAACACACATTCCAAATGTGGTGGCCTACCACGAAAGCGACACACAGCTGTACCTGGCCCCAAACATGCACATGTGTACTTTAACCAAAAACATTCATTATCTCTGCCTTAGCAAACCCTTCCTCAGACACAACTCTGAAGGAATCTGCGAGCTGCAACCCTGGGTCAGCGATACGCGCTGCCCTGCTGAAGCCAAGCCTCGTACACAAGTCACAGAAACGCAAGCAGAGATTGTGGGTAACAGATGGCTCGTCAACACTCCTGTGCGCTCAGCTATGCTGACCTACGACCAGCATGACACCGCCACCCGTGCCAACCTGCTGGACCAAGTACTGAAAGGTACCACCCAACACATTGACATTACTCCTGTCGATACAGCCCTCCAAGCACTGTCTCGACAGCCCATTCTGAACCAGTCATCTGCGGTCCTAGCCTGGACTGCTGCCGACACTACACGGTGCATCTCCACCGTCATTGGTCCCGCCCTGACTCTTGGCGTGACCTTCATCCTATACAGGATACTCAACGAGATGCAAACCTCTACAGCCAAACTCACGACAACTGTGGCTGGAGGTCCCCGATGGAATCCCCGGAAAGGGGGTGCCAAGTCAAAGACAACACCGAACCTCATCAAGGGGAGTCCTCAGCTTCAGGAACCACCTGCCATCATGACCCACCTGCTACATGACCATCACGATTCACCTTTCATCTGCCCATCCTGATGATTGCCGTCCGATGATGTCCACACAGGGACTTCATCTGACGAAAGGGGGAGATGTAACAGATATGCAGGTCAGCGATTCATGGGTTAAATTCTGTTTTATAAATTCAGACTGTTGGTACTAAATGCCAGCCTGGCTGGACTTAAACTATTTACGATGCCCATGCGAGCTTCAAAGAAGAAACGAAAACCCCCAACCCAAATTCTTCCAACACTGGAGACAAAGGAACTTTTCCGTATAAGTTCCTTACTTTCATTTTATTATTAATATGTATTTTAATTATGTTTATGGATTGCATAAAATGGTTAATCCTTGTTATGTGAAGAGTATAAGTTGCAAGCTTATACTTTAGGAAATGTCTTTCCTCACTTTAACTTCCTCAAAGAGAGCCATGTCTCTGCAACCCCCACTTTTGCAGGTCGTAAAGTTTACGACCACACTGGAGAGGAGAGAAGCCAAATCTTCTCCCCAATGCATTCTATGGAATGAATTTGTTACCTGTTAGTTTTTATGCTGTATAAATGTATTACGTATTCCCTTTTGGTACATTTAGATGTTTCCCAACATCTGCAGTGTTATCATGTGTTAAGCAAATCTTTCAGATGTAGAATTACACATATTTAATGTAACTTCATGTTTTGATCACATATACCTATTATGTTTAGTCTTGTTCTAATCGTCATGCTTTGACAGACCCATTTATCTAGAGCAAAGTAATGAAAAATGTATTTAATCTGGAATAATGAACTTGCTTTAATATTCCTGATGAAATCGGACAGGCCCTAAATCATCAGGGGTTTGTCTCAACCGAGACAAAGGAACTTTCCCTCCGCTTCAGATCGCGGACATTCATTGGATGCTCCCTCGAAAATGGGCGTGAACTATTTCAAGCTATAAGAATTGACCAAACAAGGTCCACCCTCCTCTTTTTGCGCTTCTTCCTCTTCCCCGTTCTCGGATACGCTGCTCTCCAACGTTGTTTCCGCGCGGCCATAGGCTCACAGCGCGAACCCCCTCAGCACAGGGGCTGAGAGAAAAAGCCATTTTAATGGCTCCTTTGGAAGCTTTCGTTTCGTTCGTTTTCTTTTCTTTTCTTTACTAAGTTTATTAAACTATTCGCCTCTCCCACGCAAGGAAGACGAATTCTGGAACAATGTTTGTTGAACCTTTCAAATACCGCGCGAGGACAGAACAAAGGACCACGTGCTCCACGCTCACGCCAAGCGCAGCGTGCACGCGCGTCACATGGCCTCCGTTTCATGGCACATGGCTGTTTCAACGCGCAAAGCGCTCAAGCTCGACGCCGATCTCACGCCACACTCACATGGGACACCTTTTGCAAGTATCACTTTCTCTATGGAGATTTAAATGCTGCTTTAAAGTGTTGTTATGATCTGATTTGTTGTTGGCTTCTAAAAGTTACTGACTATGATTTTCATACCTGAGCTCCTTATGTGATTCCATTCTATTTTCTCTCTCTCTCTCTCTCTCTCTCTCTCTCTTTCTCTCTCTTTTATTTGGATTCGTTATGTATTGTATAAAGCTTACTGTTTGTATTGTCGTACGCATATTTACTCTGTGTGATTTGTAGTTTGATGTATTACTAGTTTAATTATTAAAAACTCATATATAAAATGATTGGCTTTGGACTCCACCCCACTCACATTACGAGTCACTGAGATGTGTCTGATCTTTAGCTACAAGCTCTAAATTTAGAAACTAAATTTATCATAAGGATAGGATAATATTTTCATGGCCAGAGAATACTTTTCCTTGAATTATAAGGCGTGATAACTTTATTGAAAATTGATAGGTCTACAGTGGTGTGCTGGACATACCACGGTTTGATCTGCATTTACAGTAAGAGATATCACAATAATTGATATGAAGAATGTAATATTGACATATTAATGAGTAAATTACAGTGCCCTGTGATTAGTATTGGTATTGGCAATTGAGCTATTTTTCATAATCAATAAAATTAAATGTAACAGTCATCTGAGATATATATTAATCAAATTCTTGATTAATTATTCAAATTCCCTATATATCATTTGAGTTAATTACTATGTAAAACTCAATGTTGTTACAAAGTGGTAATTAGTTTATGTGCATATGACAGGAATTTTCAGAAAAATAATACAAGACAAAGTCAACCAGGCGATGAACACTATTAACAGCAATTATAATGTGATTGCATAGTAAGTAGCAATATTTGTTCGTTCTGTATGTTGTTTCAGTATTATCATCTGAGTTCCTCTGAGGCCGTTGGAATTATCTCTTCTCAGGTGTTCTGGATCCAGACTGGAGCTTGTGTAAATCCTACATCCCGTGGCAAAACAGAGAAAAAAATAGAGACAACATTAGCATACCTGCTGTTCCAATAAAGTAAAATTAATTAGTTTGAGCCAAGCTCAAGAATATGAATGTGCATTTGATCAGAAACAACTGTAGTCACAAATTATGAGATGCATTATTGGAATGCTTGGCGAAAGAGATGTTTTTAATCTAGATTTAAACAGAGAGTGTGTCTGATCCCTGAACATTTTCAGGAAGGCTATTCCAGAGTTTGGGAGCCAAATGCGAAAAGCTCTACCTCCTTTAGTGGACTTTGAAATCTTAGGAACTACCAAAATTCCAGCGTTTTGTGACCATAGGGAGCGTGATGGATTGTAGCGTGGTAAAAGGCTAATTGGGTACGCAGGAGCTAAACCATTAAGGGCCTTATAGGCAAGTAATAATAATTTGTAAGTGATACGAAACTTAATAGGTAGCCAGTGCAGAGACTGTAAAATTGGGGTAATATGATCATATTTTCTTGACCTGGTAAGGACTCTAGCCACTGCATTATGGACTACTTGTAGCTTGTTTATTGAAGATGCTGGACAACCACCTAGAAGTGCGTTACAATAGTCCAGTCTAGAGGTCATAAATGCATAAACTAGTTTTTCTGCATCAGAAACAGGTAACATGTTTCGTAGCTTGGCAATGTTTCTAAGATGGAAGAATGCAGTTTTTGTAACATTGGAAATATGATTTTCAAAAGACAAATTGCTGTCTAATATAACACCCAGATTTCTGACTGTAGAGGAAGTAACAGTACATCCGTCTAGTTGCAGATTGTAATCTACAAGATTCTGTGTAGTGTTTTTTGGTCCAATAATTAGTATCTCTGTCTTATCCAAATTTAATAGGAAAAAATTATTGGTCTTCCATTCTTTTACATTTTTAACACACTCTGTTAGCTTAGATAATTTAGAAGTTTCATCTGGTCTTGTTGAGATAAATAGTTGAGTATCATCAGCATAAGTGTGGAAACTAATCCCATATTTTCAAAAAATATTACCAAGGGGCAACATATATATTGAAAATAGAAGAGGACCTAGGAGAGATCCTTGTGGCACTCCATATTTTACTGGTGATAAATGAGATGACTTCCCATTTAAATACACAAAATGGTAGCGATTGAACAGGTAGGATCTAAACCCTCTTAGAGCCTACCCTTGAATACCTGTATACTTTGTAATCGATCTATGACTATGTCATGATCTATGGTGTCGAATGCAGCACTAAGATCAAGTAAAACTAGAGATCTATGCTTGACCTGATGCAAGAAGTCCTTTTTAATTTTAAAAATGCAGTTTTTGTGCTATGGTAGGCCTGAAACCTGACTGAAGTTCTTTTTTTTTTTTTTCTTTTTTTTTTGAGCAGAAACTTTTTCTAAAAGTTTTTACATGGAAGATTTGAAATGGGCCTGTAATTTGCCAGTTCACTAGGATCTAGTTGTGGTTTCTTAATAAAATAAAATCTTATTTCAAAATAATATTTTAATGTTTTTCCCCATGGAAATAATTTTATGTCTTAAAATGGCTTAAATATAACTACACCTTTTGCCTAATTTAATATATGTAGATTCATGAATATGCTAAATAATCTCCATCTTTTCTCAGTCACTCCAGCTCGGACCTTCTCCACTTTCACTTAAGCCCTGTTCAGACTGTCAGTCCAAATCCGATTTTTGTTCTTATCCGATTGGAATCCAGTCTTATGATAGACTGTCCACACTGAGAATCACAACTGCTCAATTCCGATTTGTGTGTCCATGGTGCTCTTTCGTTTTACTCAATATCTGCATTGGTTTCTGTGGTAATGATGTTGTGTTGGTATGTCTAAGGTAAAAACAATAAGAACAATACAGATGTTGTCTTATAACATGATAAAATGTTGCCAGTGTGATGGATAATAAGCGATAACAATGTTACACTACATCTTATGAGGCAGCGGCAGAAAGGTAGGAATCTGCATGCATGGCTATATTTCATGCTGCCGTCTCCACCGGTATTAGATGTGGGTAGACTAGCAATATATATTATTTTCTGGAAACAATGTCTGATGTGTTTACTTTTTACATGTCGTGAGAATGTGGAAAAAGCTATGAAAAAATCCAAACTGAGCAGTCAGACTGAAACACATTTCCAAAAACTCAATTTGAATAGGATTTCAAAGCACACATAAATGTAGCTCGAAACAGATTTGGAAAAATTGGATTTCACGTAGGTTGTTGCTATTCTAACTGAATATGATCTGATTTCAATTGGAGTTGCACAAAAATTGGATTTTGACTGACAGTATGAACAAAGCTTTAGTTAACTGAAGTAGTGGTAAAGCTTTTACCTCCAAAGAATCAACATTCTTAGGTAGAGATGTTTTGAACATAGACTATTGAGATAAAGAAAATCCACATTCCATATCGGATGATCGGATTGGTTAACTTTTTATGAAGGTAGGAAACACACCGTTTCAAACCATGTTTTTGAGACTGTCTTTGGTACACTGCATTTTTAAGGAGAAAATGCTCAGCAATGGTGTTGAGTTTGCACATGGTATGTCTTTCAGCATATTAAAAACACAACATAGACATTTTAACAACGTTAAAAACATGATATTGTAAGCCAACTACAGGGCAGGAAATACAAACAACTAGATGAGTGAAGCTCATGAACAAACTTTGGAGTTAGTTTGAAAAAGCCTTGATTGGACGTTTGAAGCAGCTGTAAGTTTAAAGTTTGATAGATTAGATGTTTCTAAGTTTAGACATTTTTTTTCTAGAAAGATTAGCATGTTGTTAACATGTTATTAGAAAGAACAGCATGTTGCTAGCATGCTTCTAGCATAATTAACATGTTGCTAGCATGTTTTCACATAAATCTCATGTTAGGCATGTCCCAAATAACGTACTTATGCACTATTTTATGATGTTTTGTAGTATAAATAGTGTGAGTAGTGTGTTCACTGAAAATTCCAAAAATAAAAAGTTAACTTCTATAATATCTTGATGATGCACTTTAATACCTGAAAGAACTGAGTGTGGAATATTGGATACTTCATGCACTCTACAGCTTTAATAACAGTGAAGGGAGAGGGGCCTATCAGACTCCAATTATGAATGACAAAATAACCTTATATAATTAATTTCTAGCATGATTAGCATGTTGCTAACATGTTTGTAGCATGATTAACATTTTGTTAATAGTTTAGCATGATAAGCATGTTGCTAGCATTATTAATGTGTTGTTAACATGTTGGTAGCATGATTAGCATTAATGTACCACTGGATAGATGTTGGTAGCGTGATTAGCTTTTAGATTTTATGAAAGATCTCTAATGAAAGATCAGTTAAAAAAGTCATAGCAACTAACTTAAGAACAGTCTGAAGGTCTGACCCAAGTTTGGTGATTGTAGCTTTAAAGGTCAGGGAGGAGATACTGGCAAAATTTTGGACCAGAAGAAAAATAAGCTTATATAGCAGATCAGTTAGTTGGCTTTCTCAAGCCAACTTAATGATGTTGCCATCTTTCTAAAGCATGTTTTTACTTCCCTATAGTTGACTTAGCTAATTTTACTAGAAAATTAATAGACCTTTTAGTAAAAACTATGTTGACTAAAGCAGTCTTTGCAGCATTATATGCCAATGATGACAGCTCAAAAATTGGGAAAAAGCACATTGTTTTTAATTCGGCTCCCATGTTAACAGGTTAGAGCATGCAGACGGCCTGCGTGAGACGCGCGTCTCCGCACGGAAAACGTGTGCATGCTAGGAATAGAACTGATGCCTATTTTTCATGTGACACGTACGTGTGTTGGAAGCGTTTCCAGGCAAAATATACTAGGAAATTATGTTTGTTATTTTGTACTCAAATACATATTAATTCATGACATTTTGATATTTGAAAGTCTATAGGTTGGCATAAATTCAGATATAAATGTAATTTAAAAAATAAAATAAATTATTATAGATTTTCAAATATTGCACCTGTCAAACATACTCTATTTTGCTGAAAATTGTAGAGTCACACTGAAGGCATCAAAACTATGAATTAACACGTGGAATTATATACATAACAAAAAAGTGTGAAACAACTGAAAATGTCATATTGTAGGTCGCCACTTTTTGCTTTGATTACTGCTTTGCACGATCTTGGCGAGCTTCGGGAGGTAGTCACCTGAAATGGTTTTCACTTCACAGGTGTGACCTGTCGGGTTTAATAAGTGTGATTACCTGCCTTATAAATGGGGTTGGGACCATAGGTTGTGTTTTGCAGAAGTCAGGTGGATACACAGCTGATAGTCCTACTGAATAGACTCTTAGAATTTGTACTATGGCAAGAAAAAAGCAGTTAAGTACAGGAAAACGAGTGGCCATCATTACTTTAAGAAAAATTGGGAAAACTTTGAAAAGTGTCCCCAAGTGCAGTCACAAAAACCATCAAGCGCTACAAAGAAACTGGCTCACATGCGGACTGCCCCAGGAAAGGAAGACCAAGAGTCACCTCTGCTGCGGAGGATAAGTTCATCCTAATCACCAGCCTCAGAAATCGCAGGTTAACAGCAGCTCAGATTAGAGACCAGGTCAATGGCACACGGAGTTCTAGCAGCAGACACATCTCTAGAACAACTGTTAAGAGGAGACCATGTGAATCAGGCCTTCATGGTAGAATATCTGCTAGGAAACCACTGCTAAAGAAAGGCAATAAGCAGAAAAGACTTTTTTGGGCTAAAGAACACAAGGAATGGACCAGTGGAAATCTGTGCTTTGGTCTGATGAGTCCAAATTTGAGATCTTTGGTTCCAACCACCGTGTCTTTGTGCGACGCAGAAAAGGTGAACGGATGGACTCTACATGCCTGGTTCCCACCGTGAAGCATGGAGGAGGAGGTGTGATGGTGTGGCGGTGCTTTGCTGGTGACACTGTTGGGGATTTATTCAAAATTGAAGGCATACTGAACCAGCATGGCTACCAGAGCATCTTGCAGTGGCAGCTATTCCATCCGGTTTGCGTTTAGTTGGACCATCATTTATTTTTCAACAGGACAGTGTCCCCAAACACACCTCCAGGCTGTGTAAGGGCTATTTGACCAAGAAGGAGAGTGATGGGGTGCTGCGCCAGATGACCTGGCCTCCACAGTCACCGGACCTGAACCCAATCAAGATGGTTTGGGGTGAGCTGGACCGCAGAGTGAAGGCAAAAGGGCCAACAAGTGCTAAGCATCTCTGGGAGCTCCTTCAAGACTGTTGGAAGACCATTTCAGGTGACTACCTCTTGAAGCTCATAAAGAGAATGCCAAGAGTGTGCAAAGCAATAATCAAAGCAAAAGGTGGCTATTTGACATTTTCAGTTGTTTCACACTTTTTTGTTATGTATATAATTCCACACGTGTTAATTCCTAGTTTTGATGCCTTCAGTGTGAATCTACAATTTTCATAGTCATGAAAATAAAGAAAACTCTTTGAATGAGAAGGTGTGTCCAAACTTTTTGGTCTGTACTGTATGTGTGTGAGTGTGAGTGTGATTTGATCTAGGAAAACCAAACACATGCTGAAAATTTACCCTTTTCTTTAGCTTGAACGTAACACAAGTTATGGCTAACTGAAGTTGTCTGATAGCTTTGATTTTCCGCAATTAAATTTTGAGAAAAACAGGTTTAAAGTAAAGACTGGTTTCACTTCTACTTAATGATTGCTGTGTACGATAGTTATTTATTTTTTAACCTCTCACGATATTTAATTAAACCTGCATACCGTAGTTTACGCATGACTGGCAGTAAATGTGCATTGATACAACTTTATTATGTTACGTGGTTTATTTTGACAGGTTAACTGTTTTTCTGGTGTTAAGAGAAAGCAACATGGCAGCATGTTCTTAACAAAAGACAGTCTTTTCTGCTTGCTGCAATAAAACCCTATTATTCTGCACTTAACAATTGATTTTTGCCCAGATATTTTAAGATATATAGACAATGTTATAGAATAATAATTGAATGAAACCCTAATTTTGACAAAAAAAAATTAATAACTTTCAACCTGTTTTTCGAATTTCTTGAAAATTTCCCACCGTGACATCTGATGGGTTTTCCCAGGTCGCATCACACATTTTAAGTTAAAGACACCTAATATAAGTGGGACTGAGATATATTTTATGGCTAAAGTTATTTTAGCCCTCCTGTCATTTGTATCCATTCGTAGGTGAAAATTGTAATGTTGACAGCCCTCTACAAAGTGGGTTACTCTGTAAATATCCATCCATGATATTTTTTTTTCTTCACATTTTTGTATGAAATGTCCCTTTAAAATATGTGCTTAGTGTCAGAGATTCAGAAATCGCAACTTGCATCTGTTTTTCCTTCTCTAGATGCATGTCCATTCCTGTAACTATGCGTGCCATCCGACGCAAGGCAGAGACCATTCAGGCAGATACTCCAGCATTGTCCCTTATAGCTGAAACTGTGGAAATTATGGTGAAGAAGAACTTGCCCCCAACTGGCAGCCCAGGTTACATGGGAATGGGTACAGGGCCAGATGGGAGCAACCCAATGAGTCTTCCTGGTTTAAATAATGTAACAAACTCTGCAGGAAGCAACAATGTTGTTGGTGTTGGAGGAAGTGGATCTTTCCAAGGTCCAGTAACCTCACTTTTCAACATTGGTCGTACTGGTCAGGGAGGCTCATGTGCCGACACTGTAGGACAGGGTGGAGGCCAGCAGCAAACAATGCAACAACAACATCAACAGTCTCAGAGCCATGGTTCAGATGACTTTAGTAAAGTTACTCAGAATCCAATCCTAACCAGCCTTCTGCAAATAACAGGCAGTGTGGGGTCCAGTCCAACACCCCAGCCACCTCAACCCCACCAGACCCCCCCACCAACCACCTCACCGGCAAGCAACACCAAAAACCACCCCATGCTAATGAACCTACTGAAGGATAATCCCTCACAAGATTTTGCTGCATTGTATGGCAGTAGCCCTCTAGAAAGACAGAATTCATCTGGCTCCCCGCGAACAGATAGCCAAGGGCAGGCTTGCCCCGGCACCAAGGGCAAGAAAAAGCGCCCAAGAGGCTCTGATAAAGGAGTAATGGGAGCAGGTGGCGGAATGAGCATGAAACATCAATCTCAGCAGCAGTTAGGAGGCATGACCCAACAGCATCATCACACACACCACTCTGAAGATGATTTCCATCGAGAGCTTTTCTCCATGGATGTTGATGCCTCCCAGAACCCAATTTTTGATGTTAGTCTTCCAGGTGATGGACTTGACACCCCTCACAGTATCACTCCTGCTCCAAGTCAGTGTGGAACACCACCTTCAGGTTCTGGAATTCCATACCACTCTCAGTGTCATGTCCAACCCCATACACAAGTCCAGTCTCAGCCTCAAGGATCTGTACCCCGTATGGTCCGCCTCTCCAGCTCTGACAGTATTGGGCCTGATATCAATGACATTTTGTCTGATATTCCTGATCAGGCCAACAAAGGAAGCAACAGCAGTCATGGCCAGCACCTCATGGCTGGTGAAGAAGGGGGTTCCCTGGGAACTCCACTCCGGGATTCTTCCAGCTCAGGCCAAGGTAGTGCAGTTTTTGAGGCAGATCTGTTTAATGCAAACAGCAATGAAAATCCCTTTACTGATGCAGCAGACTTGATTGCAGAAGCTGCTACTGCAGCAACACCCAATAGTGATTCTTCCTCAACTAATTTCTTTCCAGACACAGATTTCAACCCAGAGCTTTTACCAGGACAGGGAAGTTTTTCACAGACTTACTTTGAAGACAGCTCCCCCAGCCCTGACCCAGATCTTGAACTGGTTAAAAGTTTCAGTGGGGGAAGTCAGCAGAACACTCCTACAGGCACACCTCAGAATCCTGACCAAAATACTCCAGAGACTTCATTGAAAGATCCTTTTGAAATGGGTATTTTTAGTGGGAATGTTAGGGGAGGAAAGCCAATACTGGGCCCAGCATCAGATATGGCAGACTCACACTTTTCTCATACTGGTGGAGGCCAAAGTCCACTCATGTTGGGCATTGTGGTAGCAGGTAATGATTTTAAAAATGGTGATGCAAAGGTTAAACTGCAGCAGGTGAGAGCAAAGGAAGACAACGGGGGAGGAAATTCTGGAATAGCAATGGGGAGTGTATGCTCTTCTGACATGAAGCAGGTAAAACGCAGCCGCACTCCTTCAAGTGAGGGCAAATCAAAAGACAAACCACCAAAACGTAAGAAGTTGGATACAGATGGCAAGTCACCTTCACACAGCTCAGGGGCTAGGCCATATACTCCTCCTTGTGGGAGTGCAACTTCTGGAGGATTGGTAAGTGCTGGTGGATCTAAGTCCCCTGGGAGCTCAGGGAGGTCTCAGACTCCACCAGGAGGTGCTACTCCACCAATCCCCAAAATCACTATACAAATACCCAGGACTTTAACTGGAGGAAAAACATCATCTCATGGAGGCTACACATCAAGTAGCTCAGCAAGCGGAGGTACTGGTAGTACATGTGGCACAAGCAGTAGCAAAAGCCACCATTCCCACTCCTCTTCTTCGGGGAAGATAAAAAGTAAACTTGAAGGCTCTGTTGGGCAAGGCAATATCCCCAAATCATCAATCATTTCAGGTATTGGCAGTGGTATGTCTTCTCAATCCAAAGGATCTTCTGCGGGGATGGGTGTAGGCAAACCATCCTCTTCTCCCATAACAAAGCATGGTTTGTCAGGCTCAGGCAGTGGTGGCAGCAGTGGAACAGGAAGTGGAAATAAAAAGCCCCAAGGTGGTAAGCCACCCAGCTCACTCATGAACCCTAACATCAAGCCCAACATATCACCCTCACACTCTCGTTCTGGAAGTTCTGACAAGCTGTCCTCTCCCATGAAACTTCAACAAGGCCAGTTGCCTGGAACCCCACCCTCTTCTAAGGCTAAATCTCCTATTGGCTCAGGCAGTGGAGGGTCAGGAGGATCCAAGTCTTCTTCAGGTGGTGGAATTGGAACCCCAAAACAATTAGGCAGTAGTTCATCCACAGGAACTTCTTCATCCTCTACCTCCTCTGCAAGCTCCTCTTCATCATCTGGCTCCATACCTTTTTCTTCAAATGGTCAGTCACAGTATGGGAGCAGTGGTGGAGGTTGCAGTGGAGGGAGTGGAGGAAGTGGAAACAACCCTAATGCAAAAAGTAAGTCCCCTAGCCGAAACAAAAAGCCATCTCTTACTGCAGTCATAGACAAACTGAAAAGTGTGGGTAGTGGAGGAATTGGAGGAGAGGAAGGTGAAGGTTGTGGAGGCAGTAGTGGGGTAGTGCCGCAAAATACATCCTCCAAGCATGGTATGTCCTCCCTGGGAGGTGAATTTCTGAGCAAGCGAGACAAGATAGACAAAGATGGCAAATCCAAGGTGTCTGGATCAGGGGGCATTTCTGGTGATAAGAAAATTGATTCCAAAAGTAGTGCTGTGATGGGCACTGGTGTGGCAAAGATTATCATCAGCAAACCAGAAGGGGGCTCTCCAAGCATAAAATCTAAAGTAACTCTTCAGAAACCTGGAGAAAATTCTGGAGATGGTGCCATGCGTTCCCAGCACTCAGGCCACAAAGCATCACCCCTTTTCAGTGGTTCTACACCAAAACATGACCGCAGCTCTCCAAGCCACAGCCGTTCCCCTGGATACACACCTATAAATCCAGACAGTGAGAGTGAGTCTGGTAGCAGTTCAATTGCTGAAAAATCTCATCAGAACAGTCCTAGCTCTGATGATGACCAAACTATGAGATCACACCAAGCGGTTCAAGACTACATGAGTTCCATATCCATTAGCCAGAGTGAAAAACACAAGAAACATAAAAAAGAGAAGAAGAAGCAGAAAGAGCGGGAAAGAGATCGAGAAAAGGAAAAGAAGAAGTCAACAATGACTTGTGGGCCCTCCTCTCACCCAGTAAAGACAGATGGCTGGTCTAGATCCCCTATATCTTCAGAAACTTCAATGTCATTGCTTAGCTCTGAACGCTCCTCACGACCAAGTCCTGTGTATATGCATACAGAGGATGATGACCTCATGGACTCTGCCTTGACAGGCAATCTAGAACCTTTCAAATGAAATAAAAAAAAAATAAGTCGATTGATCGATAGTTTGTAGAGGTAAAGGAATGCAGCTTTTTTTCAACAATTGGAAAAAATATTTCATGTATTTTATGATGCCTATTTTATGAATTGTATTATGTATTATGTAACTTTTTAATGTGGAAATATTATTTTGAGGGAAATATCTTGGTTATCAGTTTTTATTTGAAAAAAAAATGCCTCCATTTAAAATCATTTGTCAGTATATAGAATATTGGTTCAAGACTTTAAATGAATATTTAGTTGCTATGTATGTTTTATTTTTATTTTTTCTAATTGTATTCTTTATTTAGTATATACACTGAAATCAAACATAATAGTTTTAGCTTGGTTAACTGGATGCATTGTCAAAAACTTCATATATATGAAAGCCTCAATCATTTTTAGTCTGTTCACCTCTAATTGAAAGAAAGTAATGAGCAATAATTGAAAGAAATTGAGCATATTATGTAAAAAAAATATAATAATAATAATCTTAGAAAATATTTTACATTTCCAATTATTTTACATCTTACATTTCTTACTATCACTTTTGTTTACTACTGATGAAGTTATGTGTGCAACAAGAATTAATTTCATTGTGTCTTTCCTGTATAATGGATTACATTTTACAAGACTTAAATAAATGTCATTGCCAAGTTTTTGTTGATCTTCTGGCCTCTTTCCTATTTGAGCCTGCATTATGAGTATGGTTTGAGTTAAAGGGGTCATATTATCCTTTTTTAAAGATTATTTGGTGTAACAGAATATGTTGACATTGTTTAATTTCAATAAACAATTTTTTTTAAATACTGTACATTATTGTAGGTCCTATATGCCCCGCCTCTCTCAAACAAGTCATTTTCTACAAAGTCCCACATTCTGAGCACAGTCTACTCTGATTGGCTAACAGTACCAGTGCATTGTGATTGGCCAAACTCCACAAACACTCATTAGAAAATGTAATGCCCCTTTCCATAATCACGAGCTTCATCTTTCAAAATAAATGTAAAGACATTAATAATGCCCTTCACTTTACTATCAGTTCAAGCCTGAAAGGGGAACAGAGTGGTGTGACCGACACAGTGATGAAGCTGGCCGAATCCACTGTGTGTACCTGTCTCTCTCTCTCTCTCTCTCTCTCTCTCTCTCTCTCTCTCTCTCTCTCTCACACACACACACACACACACAATGTGCAAAACTCCACATATGAACAGTCAATAGCAGATATTCAAACTAATAACAAAACATAATTAAAGCTGCAAGCAGCGATGAACGGGCCCTCGCACCAGGGCTATCAGTAGCGAGTGGCTTTAGTAAATAGGTGAACGGTGAGAAATATGCGTTTAAACTCATAAATATAAGTAGAATATATCAATGTTTATTCCATATATTTGCCAATCTTCCTCATTCCAGCAGGTGGCGCTATCATTATAATGGAATATTGGCCTTCAAATGTGTTCAGGGCAGGACTCTTATCGAACATGTGAGGTTTGGGGAAGATTGAACATTTAATGCCCGAGTTATAACATATTTTATTCCCATCGAACTTTGTCACGACGCCATGGACACTCCTTTTAACGTAAACTCAAGATCTTCACAACTTAACATCGCACAGGCCTTTAGATTAGACTGACCACAAAAAAGACATTGATGTCATAAAATTTCTAGGAGTAGTTCATCGCAGTGTAAAATGTCAATTCCTGTTGCCAATAGGTGGTGCTATGACTATAACTGAATATGGACATGTCAATCTGTTCAGGTTTGGAATCTTATCAAACATGTGAAGTTTGGGGCTGATTGGACATTGTATGTCTGAGTTATAGCAACTTCATTTTTCATGGCGAATCATCGAAATTCGACAGGCCGCCACGGACACGCCCTTCAACGAAAACTCAAGATCTTCGCAATTTAACGTCGCAAAGGCCTTTAGATTAGGCATACCAAATTTTATGTTGATTTGAAGAAATCTCTAGGAGGAGTTCATTAAAATACAACACATGGAAATGACCAAAATTACACAAAATTTGCTCATAATATTAAAAATAACCGACATCCTGTTGGGTTTAGAATTTTGCTCCAAGAGTCTTTTTTGTAGGTATTGGTGTGTTACATATGTGTGCCAATTTTCGTGCATGTACGTGAAACATAGCTGGAAGGCTGTTGATTTTCTTAGTATAGGTGGCGCTGTCGAGCCATTTTGCCACACCCTCTTCTGAATCCTATATCAGACGAAAATTTTCACCAGGTTTGACGCGTGTGCAAAGTTTCATGACTTTTTGAGCATGTTAAAGCCCTCAAAAATGTGATTCATTCGAGAGAAGAAGAAGAAGAAGAATTAAAGCTGCAAGCAGCGATGAACGGGCCCTCGCACCCGGGCTCACCGGCAGCGAGTGGCTTTAGTTAATAGGTGAACGGTGAGAAATATGCGTTTAAACTCATAAATATAAGTAGAATATATCAATGTTTATTCCATATATGTGCCAATCTTCCTGTTGCCAGCAGGTGGCGCTATCATTATAGTGGAATATTGGCCTTCAGATGTGTTCAGGGCAGGACTTTTGTCGAACATGTGAGGTTTGGGTAGGATTGGACATTTTATGCCCGAGTTAAAACAACATGCTATTTCATGGCGAAACATCGAAATTTGTCAGGCCGCCATGGACACGCCCTTTAGCGAAACCTCAAGATCTTCGCAATTTAAGATTGCAAAAGGCTTTAGATTACACTGACCAAGTTTGGTGTTGATCTGAATAAATCTCTAGGAGGAGTTCGTTAAAGTCCAACCCCTGAAAATGGCCAAAACAACACTAATTTTGCAGAGAAAATTCTAAATAACTGACTTCCTGTTGGGATTCGGATTTCGTACCAAGAGACTTTTTCGTAGATATTGGTGTGTTACATGTGTGTTCCGTTTTTTGTACATTTACGTGAAACATAGCTCGAGGCGCACTCCGTTTAAAGTGTATACGCACTCCGTTGAAAGTGTATAGGTGGCGCTATTGAGCCATTTTGCCACACTCGATGGAATATTGGCCTTCAGATCTGTTTAGGCCAGGTCCCTTATCACACAAGTGAAGTTTGGGCAAGATCAGACATTTTATGCCTGAGTTATAACATCTTTTATTCCCATGGCGAGACATCGAACTTCAACACGGCTTCATGGACACACCTTTTAACAAAAACTCAAGATCTTCACAACTAAACATCCCACAGGTCTTTAGATTAGACTGACCACAAAAAAGACATTGATGTCATACAATTTCTAGAAATAGTCTGTCACAGTGTAAAATATGTAACTTCCTGTTGCCAATAGGTGGCGCTATGACTATAACTGAATATGGGCATGTAGATCTGTTCAGGTCAAGAGTCTCATCCAACATGTGAAGTTTGGGGCAGATTGGACATTGTATGTCTGAGTTACAGCAACTTCCTTTTTCATGGCGAAACATCGAAATTTGTCAGACCGCCATGGACACCCCCTTTAACGAAACCTCAAGTCCTTCGCAATTTAACATCACAAATGGCTTCAGATTACACTGACCAAGTTTGGTATTGATCTGAATAAATCTCTAGGAGGAGTTCATTAAAGTACAACCCCTGAAAATGGCAAAAACAACACCAATTTAGAAGGGAAAATTCAAAATAACCGACTTCCTGTTGGGATCCGGATTTTGTACCAAGAGACTTTTTGGTAGGTATTGGAGTGTTACATGTGTGTACCAATTTTTGTACATGTACGTGAAACATAGCTCGAGGCGCACTCCGTTGAAAGTGTATAGGTGGCGCTATAGAGCCATTCTGCCACAGCCGGTGGAATATTGGCCTGCAGATCTGTTGAGGCCAGGACTCTTATCACACGTGTGAAGTTTGGGGAAGATTGGACATTTTATGCCTGAGTTATAACATCTTTTATTCCCATGGCGAGACATCGAACTTTTCGTTGCGGCGCCATGAGCAAGCCTTTTAACGAAAACTCAAGATCTTCACAATTGAACATCGCACAGGCCTTTAGATTAGACTGACCACAAAAAAGACATTGATGTCATAAAATTCTAGGAGTAGTTCGTCGCAGCTTAAAATATTTCACTTCCTGTTGCCAATAGATGGCGCTATGACTATAACTGAATATGGGCATGTCAATCTGTTCAGGTTCGGAGTCTCATCAAACATGTGAAGTTTGGGGCAGATTGGACATTGTATGTGTGAGTTATAGCAACTTCATTTTTCATGGCGAATCATCGAAATTCGCCAGGCCGCCACGGACACGCCCTTCAACGAAAACTCAAGATCTTCGCAATTTAACATCGCAAAGGCCTTTAGATTAGGCATACCAAATTTGGTGTTGATTTGAAGAACTCTCTAGGAGGAGTTCGTTAAAATACAACACATGGAAATGACCAAAATTACACAAAATATGCTCATAATATAAAAAATAACCGACTTCCTGTTGGGTTTAGAATTTCGCTCCAAGAGTCTTTTTTGTAGGTATTGGTGTGTTAAATGTGTGCCAATTTTCGTGCATGTAGGTGAAACATAGCTGGAAGGCTGTTGATTTTCTTGGTATAGGTGGCGCTGTCGAGCCATTTTGCCACACCCTCTTCTGAATCCTATATCAGACGAAAATTTTCACCAGGTTTGACGCGTGTGCAAAGTTTCATGACTTTTTGAGCATGTTAAAGCCCTCAAAAATGCGATTCATTCGGGAGAAGAAGAAGAATAATTAAAGCTGCAAGCAGCGATCAACGGGCCCTCGCACCCGGGCTCACCGCCATCGTGTGGCTTTAGTAAAAAGGTGAACGGTGAGAAATATACATTTAATGTCCTAAATATAAGTGGAATATATCAAAGTATATCCCATATATGTGCCAATCTTACCGTTGCCAGCAGGTGGCGCTATCATTATAATGGAATATTGGCCTTCAGATGTGTTCAGGCCAGGACTCTTATCAAACATGTGAAGTTTGGGGAAGATTGAACATTTTATGCCTGAGTTACAACAACTTCTCTTGCTGTGGCAAGACATCAAATTTTGTCATGGCGCCATGGAAATGCCCTTTAACAAAAACTCAAGATCTACAAAAGTTAACATTGCACAGGCCTTTAGATTAGACTGACCACAAAATATATGTTAATCTCAAAAAAATTATAGGAGTAGTTTGTCGCAGCGTAAAACATGTCACTTCCTGTTGCCAATAGGTGGCGCTATGACTATAACTGAATGTGGGCATGTAGATCTGTTAGGGCAGAAGTTTTATCTACCATGTGAAGTTTGGGGCAGATTGGACATTGTATGTCTGAGTTACAGCAACTTCCTTTTTCATGGCGAAACATCGAAATTTGTCAGGCCGCCATGGAGACGCCCTTTAACGAAAACTCAAGATCTTCACAATTTAACATCGCACCAGCCTTTAGATTAGACTGATCACAAAAAAGACATTGATGTCATAAAATTTCTATGAGTAGTTCTTTGCAGCATAAAATATGACACTTCCTGTTGCCAATAGGTGGCGCTATGACTATAACTGCATATGGGCATGTCAATCTATTCTGTTCCAGGGTCTTATCAACCATGTGAAGTTTGGGGCAGATTGGACATTGTATGTCTGAGTTATAGCAACTTCATTTTTCATGGCGAGTCATCGAAATTCGCCAGGCCGCCACAGACACGCCCTTCAACGAAAACTCAAAATCTTTGCAATTTAACATCGCAAAGGCCTTTAGATTAGGCATACCAAATTGAGTGTTGTTTTGAAGAAATCTCTAGGAGGAGTTTGTTAAAATACAACGCATGGAAATGGCAAAAATGACACAAAATTTGCTCATAATATTAAAAATAACCGACTTCCTGTTGGGTTTAGAATTTTGCTCCAAGAGTCTTTTTTGTAGGTATTGATGTGTTATATGTGTGTACCGATTTTCAGACATGTACGTGAAATGTAGCTCGAGGCGCACACCGCTGAACGTGCATAGGTGGCGCTGTCGAGCCATTTTGCCACGGCCACTTCTGAAACCCATATCAGACGTAAATTTTCGCCAGTTCAGAGGCGTGTGCAAAATTTGGTGACTTTTTGAGCATGTTTAGCCTCTCAAAAATGCGATTCATTTTGGAGAAGCGGAATAATAATAATAATTAAAGCTGCAAGCAGCGATGAACGGGCCCTCGCACCCGGGCTCACCGGCAGCGAGTGGCTTTAGTTAATAGGTGAACGGTGAGAAATATGCGTTTAAACTCATAAATATAAGTAGAATATATCAATGTTTATTCCATATATGTGCCAATCTTCCTGTTGCCAGCAGGTGGCGCTATCATTATAATGGAATATTGGCCTTCAGATGTGTTCAGGGCAGGACTTTTATCGAACATCTGAGGTTTGGGGAGGATTGGACATTTTATGCCTGAGTTACAACAACATCCTATTTCATGGCGAAACAATGAAATTTGTCAGGCCGCCATGGACACGCCCTTTAACGAAACCTCAAGATCTTCGCAATTTAAGATCGCAAAAGGCTTTAGATTACACTGACCAAGTTTGGTGTTGATCTGAATAAATATCTAGGAGGAGTTCGTTAAAGTACAACCCCTGAAAATGGCCAAAACAACACTAATTTTGCAGAGAATATTCCAAATAACTGACTTCCTGTTGGGATTCGGACTTCGTACCAAGAGACTTTTTCGTAGATATTGGTGTGTTACATATGTGTACCGATTTTTGTACATGTACGTGAAACATAGCTCAAGGCGCACTCCGTTTAAAGTGTATACGCACTCCGTTGAAAGTGTATAGGTGGCGCTATTGAGCCATTTTGCCACACTCGATGGAATATTGGCCTTCAGATCTGTCCAGGCCAGGACCCTTATCACACAAGTGAAGTTTGGGCAAGATCGGACATTTTATGCCTGAGTTATAACATCTTTTATTCCCATGGCGAGACATTGAACTTCATCACGGCGCCATGGACACACCTTTTAACAAAAACTCAAGATCTTCACAACTAAACATCACACAGGTCTTTAGATTAGACTGACCACAAAAAAGACATTGATGTCATAAAATTTCTAGGAGTAGTTTGTCGCAGTGTAAAATATGTAACTTCCTGTTGCCAATAGGTGGCGCTATGACTATAACTGAATATTGGCATGTAGATCTGTTCAGGTCAAGAGTCTTATCCAACATGTGAAGTTTGGGGCAGATTGGACATTGTATGTCTGAGTTACAGCAACTTCCTTTTTCATGGCGAAACATCGAAATTTGTCAGGCCGCCATGGACCCGCCCTTTAACGCAACCTCAAGTCCTTCGCAATTTATTATCGCAAAGGGCTTTAGATTACACTGACCAAGTTTGGTGTTGATCTGAATAAATCTCTAGGAGGAGTTCGTTAAAGTACAACCCCTGAAAATGGCAAAAACAACAGCAATTTTGAAGGGAAAATTCAAAATAACCGACTTCCTGTTGGGATCCGGATTTCGTACCAAGAGACTTTTTTGTAGGTATTGGAGTGTTACATGTGTGTACCAATTTTTGTACATGTACGTGAAACATAGCTCGAGGCGCACTCCGTTGAAAGTGTATAGGTGGCGCTATAGAGCCATTCTGCCACACCCGGTGGAATATTGGCCTGAAGATCTGTTCAGGCCAGGACTCTTATCACACATGTGAAGTTTGGGGAAGATCGGACATCTTATGCCTGAGTTATAACATCTTTTATTCGCATGGCGAGACATCGAACTTCGTCGCGGCGCCATGAACAAGCCTTTTAACGAAAACTCAAGATCTTCACAACTGAACATCGCACAGGCCTTTAGATTAGACTGACCACAAAAAAGACATTGATGTCATAAAATTTCTAGGAGTAGTTCGTCGCAGCGTAAAATGTCACTTCCTGTTGCCAATAGGTGGCGCTATGACTATAACTGAATATGGGCATGTCAATCTGTTCAGGTTCGGAGTCTCATCAAACATGTGAAGTTTGGGGCAGATTGGTCATTGTATGTGTGAGTTATAGCAACTTCATTTTTCATGGCGAATCATCGAATTTCGCCAGGCCGCCACGGACACGCCCTTCAACGAAAAGTCAGGATCTTCGCAATTTAACATCGCAAAAGCCTTTAGATTAGGCAATTCCAAATTTGGTGTTGATTTGAAGAACTCTCTAGGAGGAGTTCGTTAAAATACAACACATGGAAATGACCAAAATTACACAAAATATGCTCATAATATTAAAAATAACCGACTTCCTGTTGGGTTTAGAATTTCGCTCCAAGAGTCTTTTTTGTAGGTATTGGTGTGTTACATATGTGTGCCAATTTCGTGCATGTACGTGAAACATAGCTGGAAGGCTGTTGATTTTCTTGGTATAGGTGCGCTGTCGAGCCATTTTGCCACACCCTCTTCTGAATCCTATATCAGACGAAAATTTTCACCAGGTTTGACGCGTGTGCAAAGTTTCATGACTTTTTGAGCATGTTAAAGCCCTCAAAAATGCGATTCATTCGGGAGAAGAAGAAGAAGAAGAAGAAGAATAATAATAAATATAGCTGCAAGCAGCGATGGCGGGCTCAAGCCACCAATTGCCATCGCCACCCCGGTGGCATCAGGTAAAACTGTGCCCAGCGGGCACATGCATTCACAATATCCCTCTGGCAGTGAGGTTTTAAAGGATACGGCAGTTAAAGGGTTAATCCGAATCATCTAGACTTTAAAATCACATTCACAGAACAATATATATATTAGTAACACTGTACAATAAGATTTCATTTATAAACATTATGTTAACATGAACAATATTTATATAGCATTCATTCATGTCAGTTAATATTCCAAACTTAAACATGAAAACATTGTTTTATTGTGATTTTTTTCCAAGTACACTTTACCAA